>NW_024609593.1:0-67500 GCF_018296145.1 Oncorhynchus tshawytscha
AAACCTTGAAGTTTCTGGAGAAACTCTGGACTGAAGTCACACTCCACCATCTGTCTCCGCACCGCCTCCATTACCCTGAACACACAGAGACACACAGAGACACACACACACAGAGACAAGTTACCCAATCCTAAATGGATCTCTATGGTGTTACCCAGTCCTAAATGGATCTCTATGGGTGTTACCCAGTCCTAAATGGACCCCTAGACCCTATGGTGTTACCCAGTCCTAAATGGACCTCTAGACCCTATGGTGTTACCCAGTCCTAAATGGACCTCTATGGTGTTACCCAGTCCTAAATGAACCTCTATGGTGTTACCCAGTCCTAAATGGACCTCTAGACCCTATGGTGTTACCCAGTCCTAAATGGACCTCTATGGTGTTACCCAGTCCTAAATGGACCTCTAGACCCTATGGTGTTACCCAGTCCTAAATGGACCTCTATGGTGTTACCCAGTCCTAAATGGACCTCTATGGTGTTACCCAGTCCTAAATGGACCTCTATGGTGTTACCCAGTCCTAAATGGACCCTATGGTGTTACCCAGTCCTAAATGGACCTCTATGGTGTTACCCAGTCCTAAATGGACCCCTCTATGGTGTTACCCAGTCCTTAAATGGACCTCTATGGTGTTACCCAGTCCTAAAATGGACCTCTTCATGGTGTTACCCAGTCCTAAAATGGACCTCTATGGTGTTACCCAGTCCTAAATGGACCTCCATGGTGTTACCCAGTCCTAAATGGACCTCTATGGTGTTACTCCAGTCCTAAATGGACCCCATGGGACCTAAATCTATGGTGTTACCCAGTCCTAAATGGACCTCTATGGTGTTACCCAGTCCTAAATGGACCTCCATAATGGTGTTACCCAGTCTAAATGGACCTCTATGGTGTTACCCTAGGTCCAAATGGACCTCTATGGTGTTACCCAGTCCTAAATGGACTCTAATGGTGTTACCCAGTCCTAAATGGACCTCTATGGTGTTACCCAGTCCTAAATGGTTACCCAGTCCTAAATGGACCTCTATGGTGTTACCCAGTCCTAAAATGGACCTCTATGGTGTTACCCAGTCCTAAATGGACCTCTATGGTGTTACCCAGTCCCTAAATGGACCTCTATGGTGTTACCCAGTCCTAAATGGACCTCTATGGTGTTACCCAGTCCTAAATGGACCTCTATGGTTTACCCCAGTCCTAAATGGACCTCTATGGTGTTACCCAGTCCTAATGGACACTCCATGATTACCCAGTCCTAAATGGACCTCTATGGTGTTACAGTCCTAAATGGACCTCTATGGTGTTACCCAGTCCTAAATGGACCTCTAGACCCTATGGTGTTGCAGTCCTAAATGGGCTCATAGACCCTATGGTGTTGCAATTTAAATGGACCTCTATGGTGTTACTTACAGTCCTAAATGGACCTCTAGACCTATGGTCTTGCAGTCCTAAATGGACCTCTAGACCTATGGTGTTGCCCCAGTCCTAAATGGACCTCTAGACCCTATGGTGTTACCCAGTCCTAAATGGACCTCTGTAAGTACCCAGTCTAAATGGACCTAAGCCCTATGGTGTGCCCAGTCCTAAATGGACTCCTAGACCTATGGTGTTACCCAGTCCTAAATGGACCTCTAGAACTCTACACCCTATACCACTTGTGGAGGTCTGAGAGAATTTGATGAGTCTCAGCAATATATTTGAAACTTACCAAGATTATCAGAATGCAAGGTGGAGCTATTCTATCCCAAATACCTGAGATCGCCACGTGCTTTAGGTGTAGGGGTCCATATGGGATTTGTGTGTGTGTGTGTGTGTACCTGGTTAGCAGCAAGGGCAGGGCCTCCGCTGTCCTGGCCTCAAGATGATGGGAAATCACTGGTCTGTTAGGGGTTAGAGGTCACAGAAGTCAGGGGGTTAGACGTCGAGGCAGATTTAGTCATATTAGAAGTGTGAAGCCTCGAATGGTGCCGTGGTCTTAGGCACTGCATCACAGCCACTAGAGATTCAGGGTTCGAGTCCAGGCTCTGTCGCAGCCGGCCGCGACCGGGAGACCAGTGCCGCCGGTTAGGGGGAGGGTTTGGGCAGGGATGTCCTCGCCCCATCTCGCACTGGCGACTCCTGTGGCGGGCCGGGCACAGGGGCACGCTGACTTGGTCGCCAGGTGTGCATCGCTTCCTCCGGGACATTGATGCGGCTGGCTCGGGTTATGGGCATTGTGTCAAGAAGCAGTATGATTTGGTTGGGTTGTGTTTCGTGGGGACGCACGGCTCGACCTTCGCCTCTCCCGAGTCCGTACGGGAGTTGCAGCAATGAGACAAGAATAACTACCAATTGCATACCATGAAATTGGGAGAAAAAGGGGGGTATAGTATCTGGAAGGTACTGGATCTGGAAGGTACTGGATCTGGAAGGTACTGGATCTGGAAGGTACTGGATCTGGAAGGTACAGGATCTGGAAGGTACAGGATCTGGAAGGTACAGGATCTGGAAGGTACAGGATCTGGAAGTGATACCCATGAAGTCCTATGTCCTATTGAATGTGGTGGTCCTATGTTGGATCACTAGGGGGTAGTGAAGACCTATGTTGGATCGTTTGGGGGTAATGAAGTGTTTGGCCAAAATGATCATCAGCACTCCGCATCCAAACGGACACTTCAATATTCTGAAACCATTAACATCTTCTGAAACCATCAGCATCTTCTGGAACCATTAACATCTTCTGAAACCATTAACATCTTCTGGAACCATTAGCATCTTCTGGAACCCATCTTCTGAAACCAACATCTTCTGGAACCATTAACATCTTCTGAAACCATTAACATCTTCTGAAACCATTAGCATCTTCTGAAACCATTAACATCTTCTGGAACCATTAGCATCTTCTGAACCATTAGCATCTTCTGAAACCATTAGCATCTTCTGAAACCATTAACATCTTCTGAACCATTAACATCTTCTGGAACCATTAGCATCTTCTGAAACCATTACATCTTCTGGAACCATTAACATCTTCTGGAACCATTAACATCTTCTGGAACCATTAGCATCTTCTGGAACCATTAACATCTTCTGGAACCATTAACATCTTCTGAAACCATTAGCATCTTCTGGAACCATTAACATCTTCTGGAACCATTAACATCTTCTGGAACCATTAACATCTTCTGGAACCATTAGCATCTTCTGAAAACATTGGATCGCTAGGGGGTAATGACGTCCTATGTCCTATTGAATGTGGTGGCCGGCACAGACCCCTACTCTGATATGTCCAAGTACATCCTTCTCCAGGGACTTGTATTGTAACATGAATTATTCAGAACAGCCTGAATTCTTCGGGGGGAATGGACATGTTGATCAATTGGGGAACAAGGGACCTAAACGTGTGACAGGGAAAAACACTCCCCACACCATTAAACCACCGCCACCAGCCTGTACCGTTGACACCAGGCAGGATGGGTCCATGGATCAAACCCTGACTCTTCCACCAGCCTGTACCGTTGACACCAGGCAGGATGGGTCCATGGATCAAACCCTGACTCTTCCATCAGCCTGTACCGTTGACACCAGGCAGGATGGGTCCATGGATCAAACCCTGACTCTTCCACCAGCCTATACCGTTGACACCAGGCAGGATGGGTCCATGGATCAAACCCTGACTCTTCCATCAGCCTGTACCGTTGACACCAGGCAGGATGGGTCCATGGATCAAACCCTGACTCTTCCACCAGCCTATACCGTTGACACCAGGCAGGATGGGTCCATGGATCAAACCCTGACTCTTCCACCAGCCTGTACCGTTGACACCAGGCAGGATGGGTCCATGGATCAAACCCTGACTCTTCCATCAGCCTGTACTTTTGACACCAGGCAGGATGGGGTCCATCCATGGATCAAACCCTGACTCTTCCATCAGCGTGGTGGAACAGATTCGTCGGACCAGGCAGTGTTTTCCCCACTCCTCAATTGTCCAGTGTTGGTGATGGCGTGCACACTGGAGCTGCTTCTTCTTGTTTTTAATCTGATAGTCTGCTGAAATAGTCCATCTGTGATAAGGACCGACTGAGTTTCTGATATGTCGTTCTGCACCGTTATTTGTCTGTTTGTGGCCCGCCTGTTAACTTGCACCATTCTTGCCGTTCTCCTTGACCCTCTCATCAACAAGCTGTTTTCACCCTGCCGCTGACTGGATGTGTTTTGTTTGTCACCCTAGACACTGTAATGCGTGAAAAGCCCAGGAGGGCAGACATTTCTGAGATACTGGAACTGGCACCGACCATCATAACATGGCTCAAAGTTACTTCGGTCACTAGTTTTGCCCATTCTAAAGTTAAATGGAACAGTCACTGAATGCCTTGATGCCTGACTGCCTGCTTCATATAGCATGACAAGGACATGTGACTCACTGTCTGTAGGAGCATACCATTTGGGTGAACGGTGGGGGTTTAAACCATTAGTCTTGGTAACTGTACAGGTGATTTTAACTTTGTGTGGGGGGAATGTTTTAGTCAGGGATTTTGATTAAAATGGCCACAGGACGGTTTGAAAAAGGAATCTTATGAGCCAATTGTGAAATCAGTGTGTGTGTGGTGTGGTGTGGTGTGGTGTGGTGTGGTGTGGTGTGGGGTGTGTGTGTGTGTGTGTGTACCCAGGAGGTTGACAGTGTGTAATGAAGAGTTGAGCTGCTCCAAGTCTCATAACAGCTGCTGCTTTCGGTCTCTCTCTCTCCGCACGTCCAAGGAAGCTCCCCAGCACACACACTCAAACACCTGCGAATAACTGCAACACACACACACACACCACAAAAATTAACACAAACAACAGAAAACAGTAAATAAGTAATAATACTCCCCAGTCCAACATGGTAATACTCCCCAGTCCAACATGGTAATAATCCCCAGTCCCCAGTCCAACATGGTAATACTCCCCAGTCCAACATGGTAATAATCCCCAGTCCCCAGTCCAACATGGTAATACTCCCAGTCCCCAGTCCAACATGGTAATACTCCCCAGTCCAACATGATAATACTCCCCAGTCCAACATGGTAATACTCCCCAGTCCAACATGGTAATACTCCCCAGTCCAACATGGTAATACTCCCCAGTCCAACATGGTAATACTCCCCAGTCCAACATGGTAATACTCCCCAGTCCCAGTCCCCAGTCCAACATGGTAATACTCCCCAGTCCAACATGGTAATACTCCCCAGTCCCCAGTCCAACATGATAATACTCCCCAGTCCAACATGGTAATACTCCCCAGTCCAACATGGTAATACTCCCCAGTCCAACATGGTAATACTCCCCAGTCCAACATGGTAATACTCCCCAGTCCAACATGGTAATACTCCCCAGTCCAACATGCCAATACTCCCCAGTCCAACATGCCAATACTCCCCAGTCCAACATGCCAATACTCCCCAGTCCAACATGGTAATACTCCCCAGTCCAACATGGTAATACTCCCCAGTCCAACATGGTAATACTCCCCAGTCCAACATGGTAATACTCCCCAGTCCAACATGGTAATACTCCCCAGTCCAACATGGTAATACTCCCCAGTCCAGTCCAACATGGTAATACTCCCCAGTCCAACATGGTAATACTCCCAGTCCAACATGGTAATACTCCCCAGTCCAACATGGTAATACTCCCCAGTCCAACATGGTAATACTCCCCCCAGTCCAACATGGTAATACTCCCCAGTCCAACATGGTAATACTCCCCAGTCCAACATGATAATACTCCCCAGTCCAACATGGTAATACTCCCCAGTCCAACATGGTAATACTCCCCAGTCCAACATGGTAATACTCCCCAGTCCAACATAGTAATACTCCCCATGGTAATAATCCCCATAGTAAGAGTCCCCATAGTAACAGGATATTAACGATGGAACAAGGGAGTCTTACTCGTAGACCAGTAGCAGCAGGTGATTTGAATGGCAGTTCCCGCATTCCAAACGATTGGCTGTGTGGCAGTGACAGGCACATTGGACAGCCAATCCCCTCACAGCCACGCCCCTCTGGAAGGAGGCGTACTCTTTGGACAACTCCTCCTCCAACTGCAGCAGTAGGACTCTACACACACAGAACACAGGTGTGTGTGTGTGTGTGTGTGTGTGTGTGTGTGTACAGCACAGGTGGTTGGTGGCACCTTAATTGGGGAGAACGGGCTCGTAGTAATGGATGGGCATTGTGAGTGTGTGTCTGGCTCGTAGTAATGGATGGACATTGCGTGTGTGTGTGTGTGTGTGTAGGGCTCGTAGTAATGGATGGGACATTGTGTGTGTGTGTGTGTGTGTAGGGCTCGTAGTAATGGATGGACATTGTGTGTGTGTGTAGTAATGGATGGACATTGTGTGTGTGTGTGTGTGTGTAGTAATGGATGGACATTGTGTGTGTGTGTAGTAATGGATGGACATTGTGTGTGTGTGTAGTAATGGATGGACATTGTGTGTGTGTGTAGTAATGGATGGACATTGTCTGTGTGTGTGTGTGTGTAGTAATGGATGGACATTGTGTGTGTGTCTTGGTCTACCTGCCAGTCGGAGGTCGCTGTCGATCTCCAGCAGGTTGAAGTTAAACATCTGCAGAAAGTTAAATGAAAAGACAGACAGACAGACAGACAGACAGACAGGAGGGTAAAGGTTAAACTGAACTGAAGGTTAAGGGTTAAACTGACCTGAAGGTTAAAGGTTAAACTGACCTGAAGGTCAAACTGACCTGAAGGTTAAAGGTTAAACTGACCTGAAGGTTAAGGGTTAAACTGACCTGAAGGTTAAACTGACCTGAAGGTTAAACTGACCTGAAGGTATCCCAGAACCACCTTGTCTCTCTTGTTGCTCCAGAACACACTCCTCTTATGGGCGTTGCAGTGGCACACTCCTGACACAGTCCACACAGAACACTGCAGCACACACACACACACACACACACACACAGAGTTTACCTTCACATCTCTCTGAGACAGCTCTACAGAGTTTACCTTCACATCTCTCTGACAGCTCTACAGAGTTTACCTTCACGTCTCCCTCACACAGCTCACCTCCGAGGCGACCTTGTCACAGACGTAACAGAAGCACTGGTGACAGAAGAGCTGGTTGGATTCTATTGGTCCTCCTACATCACTGTCTGTTGGTCTGGAGGAGAGGAGACGTTGATGTTAGAAAGCAGAGAAGTGTGTGTGTGTGTCTCTCACGTGAAAATATGTGTGTGTGTCTCTCACATGAAGGTGTGTCTCACATGAAAGTGTGTGTCTCTCTCACGTGAAGTTGTGTGTGTCTCTCTCACGTGAAAGTGTGTGTGTGTGTCTCTCACATGAAGGTGTGTGGGTCTCTCTCACGTGAAGGTGTGTGTGTGTCTCTCTCACTTGAAGGTGTGTGTGTGTCTCTCACGTGAAAGTGTGTGTGGGTCTCTCTCACATGAAGGTGTGTGTGGTCTCTCTCACGTGAAGGTGTGTGTAACTCTCACGTGAAGGTGTGTGTGTCTCTCTCACGTGAAGTTGTGTGTGTCTCTCTCACGCGAAGGTGTGTGTGTCTCTCACGTGAAGGTGTGTGTGTCTCTCACGTGAAGATGTGTCTCTCTCACATGAAGGTGTGTGTGTGTGTCTCCCACGTGAAGGTGTGTGTGTGTGTCTCCCACGTGAAGGTGTGCGCGTGACTCACGTGAAGGTGTGCGTGTGTCTCCCACGTAAAGGTGTGTGTGTGTCTCCCACGTGAAGGTGTGTGTGTCTCCCACGTGAAGGTGTGTGTGTCTCCACGTGACTCACGTGAAGGTGTGACTCACGTGAAGGTGTGTGCGGTACAGTCATAGCGTGCGTGAGGCAGCACCTCTCCTCTCTGACAGAAGGTCACGACCAGGTCCTCTTCTCCTTCAGGATCATGTGACCTGCTGCAGTTAGACGGATCTACTGGGTATACTATATACACAGGGGATACAGAGACCACAGGGGTTTAGACTGATCTACTGGGTATACTATATACACAGGGGATACAGAGACCACAGGGGTTTAGACTGATCTACTGGGTATACTATATACACAGGGGATACAGAGACCACAGGGGTTTAGACTGATCTACTGGGTATACTATATACACAGGGGATACAGAGACCACAGGGGTTTAGACTGATCTACTGGGTATACTATATACACAGGGGATACAGAGACCACAGGGGTTTAGACTGATCTACTGGGTATACTATATACACAGGGGATACAGAGACCACAGGGGTTTAGACTGATCTACTGGGTATACTATATACACAGGGGATACAGAGACCACAGGGGTTTAGACTGATCTACTGGGTATACTATATACACAGGGGATACAGAGACCACAGGGGTTTAGACTGATCTACTGGGTATACTATATACACAGGGGATACAGAGACCACAGGGGTTTAGACTGATCTACTGGGTATACTATATACACAGGGGATACAGAGACCACAGGGGTTTAGACTGATCTACTGGGTATACTATATACACAGGGGATACAGAGACCACAGGGGTTTAGACTGATCTACTGGGTATACTATATACACAGGGGATACAGAGACCACAGGGGTTTAGACTGATCTACTGGGTATACTATATACACAGGGGATACAGAGACCACAGGGGTTTAGACTGATCTACTGGGTATACTATATACACAGGGGATACAGAGACCACAGGGGTTTAGACTGATCTACTGGGTATACTATATACACAGGGGATACAGAGACCACAGGGGTTTAGACTGATCTACTGGGTATACTATATACACAGGGGATACAGAGACCACAGGGGTTTAGACTGATCTACTGGGTATACTATATACACAGGGGATACAGAGACCACAGGGGTTTAGACTGATCTACTGCATGATATATTTACAAAAAAATATATGGGCGATTGGAAATGATGAAGACAATTACATTGATGGAAGCTTCAGTTTGCAATATTAAATCTGATCTACCTCCTTAAAAAGAGCAGGTGTTTAAGAGCAGGTGTTCCTAATGTTTTGTACACTGTGTATACAGACACACACACAGACACATTAAGCAGACCTACCCACAGTTGCTCTCCTACCGCCATCATAAATACAGCAGTCAGCTTCCAGACTGGTTCAGAGTTCAGAGTTCAGAGTTCAGAGTTCAGACAGGCATGTCTGTGGTTGATAATTCAAAGTGCAACACAGACTTCAGCTCAAATCATTCAAATGATTTAGCTGTCTTGTTATATTAGATAGGCACTCGAAAGTTGAAAGAGACTCAAGTCAATCGGCCTGTTAGTGATTTTCTTCAGAAATGAAGGGAGAATGAAGCCCGTCATATGATATAGATATATATGGTATAGATGAATGAATGAAGGGAGAATGAAGCCCGTCATCCCTGCTGTGGCTGTATTGAACGGACCATATAGATATATATGGTATAGATGATATAGATATATATGGTATAGATGATATAGATATATATGGTATAGATGATATAGATATATATGGTATAGATGATATAGATATATATGGCATAGATGATATAGATATATATGGTATAGATGATATAGATATATATGGCATAGATGATATAGATATATATGGCATAGATGATATAGATATATATGGCATTGATTATATAGATGTAGATGATATAGATATATGGCATTGATTATATAGATGTAGATGATATAGATGTTATAGATATATATGGTATATATATATGGTATAGATGATATAGATATATATGGTATAGATGATATAGATATATATGGTATAGATGATATAGATATATATGGTATAGATGATATAGATATATATGGCATAGATGATATAGATATATATGGTATAGATGATATAGATATATATGGTATAGATGATATAGATATATATGGTATAGATATATATGGTATAGATGATATAGATATATATGGTATAGATATATATGGTATAGATATATATGGTATACATGATATAGATATATGGCATTGATTATATAGATGTAGATGATATAGATATATATGGCATTGATTATATAGATGTAGATGATATAGATGTAGATGATATAGATGATATAGATATATATGGCATTGATTATATAGATGTAGATGATATAGATGTAGATGATATAGATATATATGGTATAGATGATATAGATATATATGGTATAGATGATATAGATATACATGGCATTGATTATATAGATGGAGATGATATAGATATATTATATAGATATAGATGATATATGGTATCGATGATATGGATAGATGATATAGCTATATATGGCATTGATTATATAGATGTAGATGATATAGATGTTATAGATATATATAGCATTGATTATATAGATGTAGATGATATAGATTATATATGGTATCGATGATATAGATATAGATTATATAGGTATATGGTATCAATGATATAGATAGATGATATAGATATATGGTATCGATGATATAGATATAGATGGTATCGATGATATAGATATAGATGATATAGATATAGATGGTATCGATGATATAGATATAGATGATATATATATATAGATTATATAGATATAGATTATATATGGTATCGATGATATGGATAGATGATATAGCTATATATATGATATAGATGATATAGATATAGATGATATAGATATATGTTATCGATGATATAGATATAGATGGTATCAATGATATAGATATAGATGATATAGATATAGATGTATCGATGATATAGATATAGATGATATAGATATAGATATATATGGTATCGATGATATAGATATATGTTATCAATGATATAGATATAGATGATATAGATATAGACGTATCGATGATATAGATATAGATGATATAGATATAGATATATATGGTATCAATGATGATGATGGTATCGATGGTATCAATGATATAGATATAGATGATATAGATATATGTTATCGATGATATAGCTGATATAGATATAGTTGATATAGATATAGATGGCATCGATGATATAGATATAGATGATATAGATATATGTTATCGATGATATAGCTGATATAGATATAGCTGATATAGATATAGATGGTATCGATGATATAGATATAGATGATATAGATATATGTTATCGATGATATAGATGATATAGATATATGGTATCGATGATATAGATATAGATGATATAGATATAGATGGTATCGATGATATAGATATAGTTGATATAGATATAGATGGTATCGATGATATAGATATAGTTGATATAGATATAGATGGTATCGATGATATAGATATAGTTGATATAGATATAGATATAGATGATATAGATATAGATGATATAGGTATAGATGGTATCGATGATATAGATATAGATGATATAGATATAGAAAGCACTGGACTAAAGTTCACAGAGGTTGACACTCTGGATTTTAGGAAGTGCTGACGTGGTTATCTTGAGTTCTCTCCTTTCACTTCCCTGTTCTTTCCCCTTTTATCTTCCTACAAACTATTTTTGCTGACGTCTTACCGTTGTTCTGGATGTCTTCGACGATGTAGACCGAGTCGTTGATGGACACATCATCATCATCATCACTGAGAATGATAACCACGTCTTCTGGATTCATGTCTCCAAACAACCTGCAAAATATATGTATATAAACCACACTGCAGTGTATATCCTTCACTGTAAACCACACTGCATTATATATCCGTCACTATAAACCACACTGCATTATAGATCCTTCACTATAAACCACACACTGCACTGTATATCCTTCACAATAAACCACACTATAAACCCCACACTGCATTGTATATCCTTCACTATAAACCCCACACTGCATTGTATATCCTTCACTATAAACCACACACTGCATTGTATATCCTTCACTATAAACCACACTGCATTGTATATCACTATAAACCACACTGCATTGTATATCCTTCACTATAAACCACACTGCATTGTATGTCCTTCACTATAAACCTCACAGCATTATATATCCTTCACTATAAACCACACACTGCACTGTATATCCTTCACTATAAACCACACTGCATTGTATATCCTTCACTATAAACCACACTGCATTGTATGTCCTTCACTATAAACCACGCTGCATTGTATATCCTTCACTATAAACCACACTGCATTGTATGTCCTTCACTATAAACCTCACAGCATTATATATCCTTCACTATAAACCACACTGCATTGTATGTCCTTCACTATAAACCTCACAGCATTATATATCCTTCACTATAAACCACACAGCATTATATATCCTTCACTATAAACCACACAGCATTATATATCCTTCACTATAAACCACACTGCATTGTATATCCTTCACTATAAACCACACTGCATTGTATATCCTTCACTATAAACCACACTGCATTGTATATCCTTCACTATAAACCCCACACTGCATTGTATATCCTTCACTATAAACCACACTGCATTATATATCCTTCACTATAAACCCCACACTGCATTGTATATCCTTCACTATAAACCCCACACTGCATTATATATCCTTCACTATAAACCACGCTGCATTGTATATCCTTCACTATAAACCCCACACTGCAGTGTATATCCTTCACTATAAACCTCACTGCATTGTATATCCTTCACTATAAACCACACTGCATTGTATATCCTTCACTATAAACCACACAGCATTATATATCCTTCACTATAAACCACACTGCATTGTATGTCCTTCACTATAAACCACGCTGCATTGTATATCCTTCACTATAAACCACACTGCATTGTATGTCCTTCACTATAAACCTCACAGCATTATATATCCTTATATACTATAAACCACACTGCATTGTATGTCCTTCACTATAAACCCCACACTGCATTATATATCCTTCACTATAAACCACACACTGCAGTGTATATCCTTCACTATAAACCACACACTGCAGTGTATATCCTTCACTATAAACCCCACACTGCAGTGTATATCCTTCACTATAAACCACACTGCATTGTATATCCTTCACTATAAACCACACAGCATTATATATCCTTCACTATAAACCACACAGCATTATATACCCTTCACTATAAACCACACAGCATTATATATCCTTCACTATAAACCCCACACAGCATTATATATCCTTCACTATAAACCCCACACTGCATTATATATCCTTCACTATAAACCACACACTGCAGTGTATATCCTTCAATATAAACTATAAACACACTGCAGTGTATATCCTTCACTATAAACCACACACTGCATTATATATCCTTCACTATAAACCACACTGCATTATATATCCTTCACTATAAACCACACTGCATTATATATCCTTCACTATAAACCACACACTGCATTATATATCCTTCACTATAAACCACACTGCATTATATATCCTTCACTATAAACCCCACACTGCATTATATATCCTTCACTATAAACCACACTGCATTATATATCCTTCACTATAAACCACACTGCATTGTATATCCTTCACTATAAACCACACTGCAGTGTATATCCTTCACTATAAACCACACTGCATTGTATATCCTTCACTATAAACCCCACACTGCAGTGTATATCCTTCACTATAAACCACACTGCATTGTATATCCTTCACTATAAACCACACTGCATTGTATATCCTTCACTATAAACCACACTGCAGTGTATATCCTTCACTATAAACCACACTGCATTATATATCCTTCACTATAAACCACACTGCATTATATATCCTTCACTATAAACCACACTGCAGTGTATATCCTTCACTATAAACCACACTGCATTATATATCCTTCACTATAAACCACACTGCATTATATATCCTTCACTATAAACCACACTGCAGTGTATATCCTTCACTATAAACCACACTGCATTGTATATCCTTCACTATAAACCACACTGCATTGTATATCCTTCACTATAAACCACACTGCATTGTATATCCTTCACTATAAACCACACTGCATTATATATCCTTCACTATAAACCACACTGCATTGTATATCCTTCACTATAAACCACACTGCATTATATATCCTTCACTATAAACCACACTGCATTGTATATCCTTCACTATAAACCACACAGCATTGTATATCCTTCACTATAAACCACACACTGCATTGTATATCCTTCACTATAAACCACACTGCATTGTGTCCTTCACTATAAACCACACTGCATTGTATATCCTTCACTATAAACCACACTGCATTGTATATCCTTCACTATAAACCACACTGCATTATATATCCTTCACTATAAACCACACTGCAGTGTATATCCTTCACTATAAACCACACTGCAGTGTATATCCTTCACTATAAACCACACTGCATTGTATATCCTTCACTATAAACCACACAGCATTATATATCCTTCACTATAAACCACACTGCAGTGTATATCCTTCACTATAAACCACACAGCATTATATATCCTTCACTATAAACCACACAGCATTATATATCCTTCACTATAAACCACACTGCATTGTATATCCTTCACTATAAACCACACTGCAGTGTATATCCTTCACTATAAACCACACAGCATTATATATCCTTCACTATAAACCACACTGCATTATATATCCTTCACTATAAACCACACTGCATTGTATATCCTTCACTATAAACCACACTGCAGTGTATATCCTTCACTATAAACCACACAGCATTATATATCCTTCACTATAAACCACACAGCATTATATATCCTTCACTATAAACCACACTGCAGTGTATATCCTTCACTATAAACCACACTGCATTATATATCCTTCACTATAAACCACACTGCAGTGTATATCCTTCACTATAAACCACACTGCAGTGTATATCCTTCACTATAAACCACACTGCATTATAGATCCTTCACTATAAACCACACTGCATTATAGATCCTTCACTATAAACCACACTGCAGTGTATATCCTTCACTATAAACCACACTGCTTCAACTTCAATGATCTGTAAACAACTAGTTTAATGTCACTAGTTAGGGGGGAAACAAACTATTACTTTCAATTCTGAATGGTGGAGATAAATAGATAATTGATGAAGGTGCACAGAGGCTAACTAATCCTATTCAATATCTAACCAACTAACTCAGCCTCGGCACAACCCAAAACACACAACTTTGACCAGAGAAAACACATGTTTATTTTCATACTTAAAGGAGTATCAAAAGCGGATGTGACTAGTTAGTTAAAGTTACCTTTGCTTGAAAAGTGGATCACTTCTTAGTTGACAATACGGGTTATAAAGAGTGAGAAACCGACACCGTTAGATGCAATATATATAAGGAGTAAATTAATTAAAAGTAGTTCATCCAACAACAAAAAAAAGGGGGACGGCTCCTTCTCACGACTTTTGTTTTCCTGTTGAATTTATTTTTTCGCGCCGGGTTCCGGAAACCTCAGACCGGACGTGACGGATACCGCGTCACCTTGGCGACCGGCCGAGAAGCGTTCCCTAGTTACCACGGCAACAACGTTAAAAATGTGAATTTTCGTCGTAAAAAAAATGTATTCAACTTTTTGGGTCTTCATTCAAAGTTCGGTTTTAGCACTTTGATTAAGGTTAAGGTTTAAGCGGGGTTAAGACGAAAAGGTTATAATCATAGAAATATAATGAATAGAACGGCGGTCCCCAACGATGGCATAATGGTTGGACTGGCAGACATTGCGA
Organism: Oncorhynchus tshawytscha; assembly: GCF_018296145.1. Lineage (NCBI taxonomy): Eukaryota > Metazoa > Chordata > Actinopteri > Salmoniformes > Salmonidae > Oncorhynchus > Oncorhynchus tshawytscha. The sequence continues at coordinate 15,655 of NW_024609593.1, forward strand.
GCACATAGGGGCAAAGCAGGAAGTAAAAGCAGGAAGTGTACCCATCAATATGTGCTGGGATTTGTTGATTTGGCTGGCCCTTAAATGTACACAGAGAGCTAACATTAATAATATGCATGTTAATTTCTCCCGGTTCAAAGTGGAGGAGAGATTGACTTCATCACTACTTGTATTTGTGAGCAGTATTGACATGTTGAATCCACCGAGGTGTCTGTTTAAACGACTAGCACACAGCTTACAAGACATGCCACCAGAGGTTTGTCCTGAACAGACTATGGGAGGCGCACAGTACTACACAGAGCCATGACTACATAACTGCCTTAATGTTGCCGGACACCCAGGAAGAGGGGGGTCATCTCATGGGGATCCTTAATAAATACAAATCATCCCAGAAAAATCCAATACAAACTAAACAAACATTACAAAACAATACCTTCCATTGCATGAAGCACATCAGTTAAACATCAATAGAATGAACATTCTACATTACCACGGAAATGATCGCATCACAATACCAGGCAGCCATTGTGTGTCCACCAATGGGTTCACCGGTCAGATTGCCAGGGGTTAGAGGTTCCAAGACCGTTCTATTCATTATATCTCTATGGGTGTAATTGCCATAGAGATGAATAGAGGGCTCATCGTTGTATCCGTGCCGTTGTTGAGCCCCAACAGTGGAAATGTCATACTACCCATAAAACCTAGTGGTCAAAACATGGAAATGGTTCCAATTGTTTCTCCGCCAGTCATTTTATCCATTGTGGTTGTCGTTATGAAAAAGTATAAACACAAAAATGACAGGCTGCCTGACACGTTGTTTTCGCTGATAAGTCATTACACACAAGTACCAGTACTGTGTGATGTCATTACACTGCCCGGCCTCCTGCATCACCTCCTCCTGCCTATTCTCCTCCCTTTCTTCCTCCTGCCTCTACTCCTTGTGCCCAGCCTCTCTTCCTCCTCCCTCATCCTCCTCTCCTCCTGTCCAACCTCCTGCCCAGCCTCCTGCCTCTCTTCCTCCTCCCTCATCCTCCTCTCCTCCTGTCCTACCTCCTGCCCAGCATCCTGCCTCTCTTCCCGGTACAGCGTCTTCTGCAAGGACCAGCGGGACCAGCAGCCCGGCCAGTGTGGAAGGGAGAGTCCAGACCTGAAGTCATCCAAGCCCAGGTCTCTCCAAGCCCAGCCAGTGTGGAAGGGAGAGACCAGACCTGAAGTCCTCCCAGCCAGGGTTGCTCCCAGCCCGGCCAGTGTGGAGAGGGAGAGTCCAGACCTGAAGTCCTCCCAGCCCGGCCAGTGTGGAGAGGGAGAGGCCAGACCTGAAGTCCTCCCAGCCCAGGTCGCTCCCAGCCCGGCCAGTGTGGAGAGAGAGAGGCCAGACCTGAAGTCCTCCCAGCCCGGCCAGTGTGGAGAGGGAGAGTCCAGACCTGAAGTCATCCAAGCCCAGGTCGCTCCCAGCCCGGCCAGTGTGGAGAGGGAGAGGCCAGACCTGAAGTCCTCCCAGCCAGGGTCGCTCCCAGCCCGGCCAGTGTGGAGAGGGAGAGGCCAGACCTGAAGTCCTCCCAGCCAGGGTCGCTCCCAGCCCGGCCAGTGTGGAGAGGGAGAGTCTAGTGTCTCCATACCTGGTTCTTCTTGAACTCCGAACTGTCAAAGACCCGGTGAAGGAGAACCAGTGAACGGACCAGGAATGTTCTCCTGCGGTGCTACAGGGGCCCAAGGTTGACAGACAGTCAATGTTGAGACAAAGATGTCTTTATTTAAACAGGGAGTCAATGCTGAGACCAGGGAGTCAATGCTGAGACCAAGGTGTCTTTATTTAGACAGGAGTCAATGCTGAGACCAAGGTGTCTTTACTTAGACAGGGAGTCAATGTTGAGACCAAGGTGTCTTTATTTAGACAGGAGTCAATGTTGAGACAGGTGTCTTTATTTAGACAGGGAGTCAATGTTGAGACCAAGGTGTCTTTATTTAGAGACAGGGAGTCAATGCTGAGACCAAGGTGTCTTTATTTATGTTGAGACAGGTGTCTTTAGAGACAGGGAGTCAATGCTGAGACCAAGGTGGTGTCAATGCTGTGACCAAGGTGTTATTTAGAGACAGGGAGTCAATGCTGAGACCAAGGTGTCTTTATTTAGAGACAGGGAGTCAATGCTGAGACCAAGGTGTCTTTATTTAGAGACAGGGAGTCAATGCTGAGACCAAGGTGTCTTTATTTAGAGACAGGGAGTCAATGCTGAGACCAAGGTGTCTTTATTTAGAGACAGGGAGTCAATGCTGAGACCAAGGTGTCTTTATTTAGAGACAGGAGTCAATGCTGAGACCAAGGTCATGTGATGTAATTGTCTTTATTTAGAGACAGGGAGTCAATGCTGAGACCAAGGTGTCTTTATTTAGAGACAGGAGTCAATGCTGAGACCAAGGTGTCTTTATTTAGAGACTCAATGCTGAGGTGAGTCAATGCTGAGACCAAGGTGTCTTTATTTAGAGACAGGGAGTCAATGCTGAGACCAAGGTGTCTTTATTTAGAGACAGGGAGTCAATGCTGAGACCAAGGTGTCTTTATTTAGAGACAGGAGTCAATGCTGAGACCAAGGTGTCTTTATTTAGAGACAGGAGATGTGAGACCAAGGTGTCTTTAATTACACAGGTCGATGCTGCAGGGATGCAGGGATGAGGTCATGTGATGTAATTACACAGGCCGATGCTGCAGGGATGTAATGAGGTGATGTAATTACACAGGCCGATGCTGCAGGGATGTAGAGGTCATGTGATGTAATTACACAGGCCGATGCTGCAGGGATGTAGAGGTCATGTGATGTAATTACACAGGCCGATGCTGCAGGGATGTAATGAGGTGGTGTAATTACACAGGCCGATGCTGCAGGGATGTAGAGGTCATGTGATGTAATTACACAGGCCGATGCTGCAGGGATGTAGAGGTCATTTGAAGCAGCCTTTCTTCCATCGCGTGTTTGGAACAATGACAAAGACATCGGCAACTTTGTATTCTGTCGTCAACTCCGCTCTGAAGTGACCTGGCGGGCACCGTCAGGCAGAGATCAACATCTTGATGTATGTTCAGTGAGATCTGAGTTTACAGTGTACAACATCTAGCACTTAGCTGACATTTGTTTGTTTTTTTAACAAGCTTTTTCAAGTACAACATTAATATAATGATGGTTTTGGGAAACATTGAAGGAGATTTAATGATGCTCCTAACGAAGGTTTTAAAGAGGAATTTATTAGTCTTACGATGCTTCTGAGAAATCAGTCTCTCTGGGTCTCCTGTTCTCTCACCCAGAGGATTATGGTTGTATCCTAAATGGCACGTCTCTCTCCCTCCCTGCTAGAGGCACCTCTCTCCCTCCCTGCAGAGGCACCTCTCTCTCTCTCCCTCCCTGCTAGAGGCACCTCTCTCTCTCCCTCCCTGCTAGAGGCACCTCTCTCTCTCTCCCTCCCTCCCTGCTAGAGGCACCTCTCTCTCTCTCTCTCTCTCCCTGCTAGAGGCACCTCTCTCTCTCCCTCCCTGCTAGAGGCACCTCTCTCTCTCTCCCTCCCTCCCTGCTAGAGGCACCTCTCTCTCTCCCTCCCTGCTAGAGGCACCTCTCTCTCCCTCCCTGCTAGAGGCACCTCTCTCTCTCCCTCCCTCCCTGCTAGAGGCACCTCTCTCTCCCTCCCTGCTAGAGGCACCTCTCTCTCTCCCTCCCTGCTAGAGGCACCTCTCTCTCTCCTCCCTGCTAGAGGCACCCTCTCTCTCTCTCCCTGCTAGAGGCACCTCTCTCTCTCTCTCCCTGCTAGAGGCACCTCTCTCTCTCCTCCCTGCTCTCTCTCCCTCCCTGCTAGAGGCACCTCTCTCTCTCTCTCCTCCCTCCCTGCTAGAGGCACGTCTCTCTCTCTCTCTCCCTGCTAGAGGCACGTCTCTCTCCCTCCCTGCTAGAGGCACGTCTCTCTCTCTCCCTGCTAGAGGCACGTCTCTCTCTCTCTCCCTGCTAGAGGCACGTCTCTCTCCCTCCCTGCTAGAGGCACGTCTCTCTCCCTCCCTGCTAGAGGCACGTCTCTCTCCCTCCCTGCTAGAGGCACGTCTCTCTCCCTCCCTGCTAGAGGCACGTCTCTCTCCCTCCCTGCTAGAGGCACGTGTCTCTCTCCCTCCCTGCTAGAGGCACGTGTCTCTCTCCCTCCCTGCTAGAGGCACGTGTCTCTCTCCCTCCCTGCTAGAGGCACGTGTCTCTCCCTCCCTGCTAGAGGCACGTCTCTCTCTCCCTCCCTGCTAGAGGCACGTCTCTCTCCCTCCCTGCTAGAGGCACGTGTCTCTCTCCCTCCCTGCTAGAGGCACGTCTCTCTCCCTCCCTGCTAGAGGCACCTCTCTCCATCCCTCCCTGCTAGAGGCACCTCTCTCCATCCCTCCCTGCTAGAGGCACCTCTCTCCATCCCTCCCTGCTAGAGGCACGTCTCTCTCCTCCCTGCTAGAGGCACGTCTCTCTCTCCCTCCCTGCTAGAGGCACGTCTCTCCCTCCCTGCTAGAGGCACGTCTCTCTCCCTCCCTGCTAGAGGCACGTCTCTCTCTCCCTGCTAGAGGCACGTCTCTCTCTCTCCCTGCTAGAGGCACCTCTCTCTCCCTCCCTGCTAGAGGCACGTCTCTCTCCCTCCCTGCTAGAGGCACGTCTCTCTCCCTCCCTGCTAGAGGCACCTCTCTCTCCCTCCCTGCTAGAGGCACGTCTCTCTCCCTCCCTGCTAGAGGCACTCTCTCTCTCCCTCCCTGCTAGAGGCACCTCTCTCTCTCCCTCCCTGCTAGAGGCACCTCTCTCTCCCTCCCTGCTAGAGGCACCCTCTCTCTCCCTCCCTGCTAGAGGCACCTCTCTCTCCCTCCCTGCTAGAGGCACCTCTCTCTCTCCCTCCCTGCTAGAGGCACGTCTCTCTCCCTCCCTGCTAGAGGCACTCTCTCTCTCCCTCCCTGCTAGAGGCACCTCTCTCTCCCTCCCTGCTAGAGGCACCTCTCTCTCTCCCTCCCTGCTAGAGGCACCTCTCTCTCTCCCTCCCTGCTAGAGGCACGTCCTCTCCCTCCCTGCTAGAGGCACGTCTCTCTCCCTCCCTGCTAGAGGCACTCTCTCTCCCTCCCTGCTAGAGGCACCTCTCTCTCTCCCTCCCTGCTAGAGGCACCTCTCTCTCCCTCCCTGCTAGAGGCACCTCTCTCTCTCCCTCCCTGCTAGAGGCACCTCTCTCTCTCCCTCCCTGCTAGAGGCACGTCTCTCTCTCCCTCCCTGCTAGAGGCACGTCTCTCTCTCCCTCCCTGCTAGAGGCACGTCTCTCTCTCCCTCCCTGCTAGAGGCACGTCTCTCTCTCCCTCCCTGCTAGAGGCACGTCTCTCTCTCCCTCCCTGCTAGAGGCACGTCTCTCTCTCCCTCCCTGCTAGAGGCACGTCTCTCTCTCCCTCCCTGCTAGAGGCACGTCTCTCTCCCTCCCTGCTAGAGGCACGTCTCTCTCTCCCTCCCTGCTAGAGGCACGTCTCTCTCCCTCCCTGCTAGAGGCACGTCTCTCTCCCTCCCTGCTAGAGGCACGTCTCTCTCCCTCCCTGCTAGAGGCACGTCTCTCTCCCTCCCTGCTAGAGGCACGTCTCTCTCCCTCCCTGCTAGAGGCACGTCTCTCTCCCTCCCTGCTAGAGGCACGTCTCTCTCCCCCCTGCTTAGAGGCACGTCTCTCTCCCCCTGCTAGAGGCACGTCTCTCTCCCCCTGCTAGAGGCACGTCTCTCTCCCCCTGCTAGAGGCACGTCTCTCTCCCCCTGCTAGAGGCACGTCTCTCTCCCCCTGCTAGAGGCACGTCTCTCCCCCTGCTAGAGGCACGTCTCTCTCCCCCTGCTAGAGGCACGTCTCTCCCCCCTGCTAGAGGCACGTCTCTCTCCCCCTGCTAGAGGCACGTCTCTCCCCCCTGCTAGAGGCACGTCTCTCTCCCCCTGCTAGAGGCACGTCTCTCTCCCCCTGCTAGAGGCACCTCTCTCTCCCCCTGCTAGAGGCACGTCTCTCTCCCCCTGCTAGAGGCACGTCTCTCTCCCCCTGCTAGAGGCACCTCTCTCTCCCCCCTGCTAGAGGCACCTCTCTCTCCCCCTGCTAGAGGCACCTCTCTCCCCCCTGCTAGAGGCACCTCTCTCTCCCCCTGCTAGAGGCACCTCTCTCCCCCCTGCTAGAGGCACGTCTCTCCCCCTGCTAGAGGCACCTCTCTCCCCCCTGCTAGAGGCTCTCTCTCTCCCCCCCTGCTAGAGGCACCCTCTCTCCCCCTGCTAGAGGCACCTCTCCCCCTGCTAGAGGCACCTCTCTCTCCCCCTGCTAGAGGCACCTCTCTCTCTCCCCCTGCTAGAGGCACTCTCTCCCCCTGCTAGAGGCACCTCTCTCTCCCCCTGCTAGAGGCACCTCTCTCCCCCTGCTAGAGGCACCTCTCTCTCTCCCCCCTGCTAGAGGCACCTCTCTCTCCCCCTGCTAGAGGCACCTCTCTCTCCCCCTGCTAGAGGCACCCTCTCTCCCCCTGCTAGAGGCACTCTCTCCCCCTGCTAGAGGCACCTCTCCCCCTGCTAGAGGCACCTCTCTCTCCCCCCTGCTAGAGGCACCTCTCTCTCCCCCTGCTAGAGGCACGTCTCTCTCCCCTGCTAGAGGCACCTCTCTCTCCCCCTGCTAGAGGCACGTCTCTCTCTCCCCCCTGCTAGAGGCACCTCTCTCTCCCCCTGCTAGAGGCACCTCTCTCTCTCCCCCTGCTAGAGGCACCTCTCTCCCCCTGCTAGAGGCACCTCTCTCCCCCCTGCTAGAGGCACCTCTCTCCCCTGCTAGAGGCACTCTCTCTCCCCCTGCTAGAGGCACCTCTCTCTCCCCCTGCTAGAGGCACCTCTCTCCCCCTGCTAGAGGCACCTCTCTCTCCCCCTGCTAGAGGCACCTCTCTCTCCCCCTGCTAGAGGCACCTCTCTCCCCCCTGCTAGAGGCACCTCTCCCCCTGCTAGAGGCACCTCTCTCTCCCCCTGCTAGAGGCACGTCTCTCCCCCTGCTAGAGGCACGTCTCTCTCCCCCTGCTAGAGGCACGTCTCCTCCCCCTGCTAGAGGCACGTCTCTCTCCCCCCCTGCTAGAGGCACGTCTCTCTCCCCCTGCTAGAGGCACGTCTCTCTCCCCCTGCTAGAGGCACGTCTCTCTCCCCCTGCTAGAGGCACCTCTCTCTCCCCCTGCTAGAGGCACCCTCTCTCCCCCTGCTAGAGGCACCTCTCTCTCCCCCCCTGCTAGAGGCACCTCTCTCCCCCTGCTAGAGGCACGTCTCTCTCCCCTGCTAGAGGCACCTCTCTCTCCCCCTGCTAGAGGCACCTCTCCCCCTGCTAGAGGCACGTCTCTCTCTCCCCCTGCTAGAGGCACGTCTCTCTCTCCCCCTGCTAGAGGCACCTCTCTCCCCCTGCTAGAGGCACCTCTCTCTCCCCCTGCTAGAGGCACCCTCTCTCCCCCTGCTAGAGGCACCTCTCTCTCCCCCCTGCTAGAGGCACCTCTCTCTCCCCCTGCTAGAGGCACCTCTCCCCCTGCTAGAGGCACCTCTCTCTCCCCCTGCTAGAGGCACCTCTCTCTCCCCCTGCTAGAGGCACCTCTCTCTCCCCCTGCTAGAGGCACCCTCTCTCCCCCTGCTAGAGGCACCTCTCTCTCCCCCCCTGCTAGAGGCACCTCTCTCTCCCCCTGCTAGAGGCACCTCTCTCTCCCCCTGCTAGAGGCACCTCTCTCCCCCTGCTAGAGGCACCTCTCTCCCCCTGCTAGAGGCACGTCTCTCTCCCCCTGCTAGAGGCACGTCTCTCCCCCCTGCTAGAGGCACGTCTCTCTCCCCCTGCTAGAGGCACGTCTCTCTCCCCCTGCTAGAGGCACGTCTCTCTCCCCCTGCTAGAGGCACGTCTCTCTCCCTCCCTGCTAGAGGCACGTCTCTCTCCCTCCCTGCTAGAGGCACGTCTCTCTCCCTCCCTGCTAGAGGCACGTCTCTCTCCCTCCCTGCTAGAGGCACGTCTCTCTCCCTCCCTGCTAGAGGCACGTCTCTCTCCCTCCCTGCTAGAGGCACGTCTCTCTCCCCCTGCTAGAGGCACGTCTCTCTCCCCCCTGCTAGAGGCACGTCTCTCTCCCCCCTGCTAGAGGCACGTCTCTCTCCCCCCTGCTAGAGGCACGTCTCTCTCCCCCTGCTAGAGGCACGTCTCTCTCTCCCCCTGCTAGAGGCACGTCTCTCTCCCCCTGCTAGAGGCACGTCTCTCTCCCCCTGCTAGAGGCACGTCTCTCTCTCCCTCCCTGCTAGAGGCACGTCTCTCTCTCCCTCCCTGCTAGAGGCACGTCTCTCTCCCTCCCTGCTAGAGGCACCTCTCTCTCCCTCCCTGCTAGAGGCACCTCTCTCTCTCCCTCCCTGCTAGAGGCACGTCTCTCTCTCCCTCCCTGCTTGAGGCACCTCTCTCTCTCCCTCCCTGCTAGAGGCACGTCTCTCTCCCTCCCTGCTAGAGGCACCTCTCTCTCCCTCCCTGCTAGAGGCACGTCTCTCTCCCTCCCTGCTAGAGGCACGTCTCTCTCCCTCCCTGCTAGAGGCACGTCTCTCTCCCTCCCTGCTAGAGGCACGTCTCTCTCCCTCCCTGCTAGAGGCACCTCTCTCTCCCTCCCTGCTAGAGGCACGTCTCTCTCCCTCCCTGCTAGAGGCACGTCTCTCTCTCTCCCTCCCTGCTAGAGGCACGTCTCTCTCTCCCTCCCTGCTAGAGGCACGTCTCTCTCTCCCTCCCTGCTAGAGGCACGTCTCTCTCCCTCCCTGCTAGAGGCACGTCTCTCTCTCCCCCTGCTAGAGGCACGTCTCTCTCTCCCTCCCTGCTAGAGGCACGTCTCTCTCTCTCCCTCCCTGCTAGAGGCACGTCTCTCTCCCTCCCTGCTAGAGGCACGTCTCTCTCTCTCCCTCCCTGCTAGAGGCACGTCTCTCTCCCTCCCTGCTAGAGGCACGTCTCTCTCTCTCCCTCCCTGCTAGAGGCACGTCTCTCTCCCTCCTCTCACACTTCATCGTCTTCGATAAATAAAGTAGTTTAAAAAATATGACTTTTCTTTTTTTCTCACTCAGATCGGGTCTGGATCCAACCATGTCGATATGGAACGGGTCTAGTTGTCCTCAGTCTCTATATTAAACAGAATAATTGATGCACTTCGGGTCCGGGTGGGACAGCCCCAGGTCCAGTTCGGAACAGGTCCAACTTTTTGAACCCGTGAAGACCTCTAATCTGAGGGGCTGTGATTGGCTAGATGCTTCTTCACTCTCTGGCATCACCATGGTGATGAGGGGCTCTGATTGGCTAGTTGCCTCTTTGCTCTCTGGTGTCCCAATTGTGACGAGGGCGGGGCCTGGGCAACGCGGCTTTGGAAGAGGGTCAGTTGATCGAGCAGTGGGAGGGGCATGTCTCTGATGACCAATGGAAGGTCTTCATGGAGCAGAGGGTAGATGACCACACTGAGGGCCGGACGCTCCACAGAGAACCTAGAGGAAGGAGAGGGCTTCATTATATAGAACAACCCTCATATAGAACTACCCTCAAATAGAACTATCAGTATATATAACTATCATCAAATATTTTTATTTTATTTTTATTTCACCTTTATTTAACCAGGTAGGCTAGTTGAGAACAAGTTCTCATTTGCAACTGCGACCTGGCCAAGATAAAGCATAGCAGTGTGAGCAGACAACACAGAGTTACACATGGAGTAAACAATTAACAAGTCAATAACACAGTAGAAAACAAAGGGGGAGTCTATATACAATGTGTGCAAAAGGCATGAGGAGGTACGAATAATTACAATTTTGCAGATTAACACTGGAGTGATAAATGATCAGATGGTCATGTACAGGTAGAGATATTGGTGTGCAAAAGAGCAGAAAAGTAAATAAATATAAACAGTATGGGGATGAGGTAGGTAAAAATGGGTGGGCTATTTACCGATAGACTATGTACAGCAGCAGCGATCGGTTAGCTGCTCAGATAGCTGATGTTTGAAGTTGGTGAGGGAGATAAAAGTCTCCAAATAGAACTATCATTATATAGAACTACCCTCAAATAGAACTATAATTATATATAACTATCATCAAATAGAACCACCCTCATATAGAACCACCCTCATATAGAACATATAGAACCACCCTCATATAGAACCACCCTCATATAGAACCACCCTCATATAGAACCACCCTCATATAGAACCACCCTCATATAGAACCACCCTCATATAGAACCACCCTCATATAGAACCACCCTCATATAGAACCACCCTCATATAGAACCACCCTCATATAGAACCACCCTCATATAGAACCACCCTCATATAGAACCACCCTCATATTGAACCACCCTCATATTGAACTACCCTCATATAGAACCACCCTCATATAGAACCACCCTCATATAGAACCACCCTCATATAGAACCACCCTCATATAGAACCACCCTCATATAGAACCACCCTCATATTGAACTACCCTCATATTGAACCACCCTCATATTGAACCACCCTCATATTGAACTACCCTCATATAGAACCACCCTCATATTGAACTACCCTCATATAGAACCACCCTCATATAGAACCACCCTCATATAGAACCACCCTCATATAGAACCACCCTCATATAGAACCACCCTCATATTGAACCACCCTCATATTGAACTACCCTCATATAGAACTACCCTCATATAGAACCACCCTCATATAGAACCACCCTCATATAGAACCACCCTCATATAGAACCACCCTCACATAGAACCACCCTCATATAGAACCACCCTCATATTGAACCACCCTCATATAGAACCACCCTCATATAGAACCACCCTCATATTGAACCACCCTCATATAGAACCACCCTCATATTGAACTACCCTCATATAGAACCACCCTCATATAGAACCACCCTCATATAGAACCACCCTCATATAGAACCACCCTCATATAGAACCACCCTCATATTGAACTACCCTCATATAGAACTATCCTCATATAGAACTACATAGAACTATCATTATATAGAACTACCATTATATTATCATTATATAGAACTATCATCATATAATTATTATATCGAATTATCCTCATATAGACCTATCATTATATAGAACTATCATTATATAGAACTATCATTATATAGAACTATAATTATATAGAATTATCCTCATATAGAACTATCATTATATAGAACTATCCTCATATAGAACTATCCTCATATAGAACTATCAGTATATAGAACTATCAGTATATAGAACTATCAGTATATAGAACTATCCTCATATAGAACTATCATTATATAGAACTATCATTATATAGAACTATCATTATATTATCATTATATAGAATTATCCTCATATAGAACTATCATTATATAGAACTATCATTATATAGAACTATCATTATATAGAACTATCCTCATATAGAACTATCTCATATAGAACTATCAGTATATAGAACTATCAGTATATAGAACTATCAGTATATAGAACTATCAGTATATAGAACTATCCTCATATAGAACTATCATTATATAGAACTATAATTATATAGAATTATCCTCATATAGAACTATCATTATATAGAACTATAATTATATAGAACTATCCTCATATAGAACTATCATTATATTATCATTATATAGAACTATAATTATATAGAATTATCCTCATATAGAACTATCATTATATAGAACTATCATTAAAAATAACTATCATTATATATAACTATCATTATATAGAATGATCCTCATATAGAACTATCATTATATAGAACTATCCTCATATAGAAATATCATCATATACACCTATCCTCATATAGAACTATCAGTATATATAACTATCAGTATATAGAACTATCAGTATATAGAACAACCCTCATATATAACTATCATTAAAAAGAACTATCATTATATAGAACAATACTCATATAGGACTATCCTCATATAGAACTAACCTCATATAGAACTATCAGTATATAGAACTATCATTATATAGAACTATCAGTATATATACCTATCCTCATATAGAACTTTCAGTATATAGAACTATCAGTATATAGAACTATCCTCATAGAGAACTATCATCATATAGAACTATCAGTATATAGAACTATCCTCATATAGAACTTTCAGTATATAGAACTATCAGTATATAGAACTATCATCATATAGAACTATCATCATATAGAACTATCATTATATATAACTATCCTTATATAGAACTATCATTATATAGAACTATCATTACATAGAACTATCAGTATATAGAACTATCATTACATAGAACTATCATTATATAGTACTATCCTGATATAGAACTATCAGTATATAGAACTATCATTACATAGAACTATCATTATATAGAACTATCCTCATATAGAAGTATCCTCATATAGAAGTATCCTCATATAGAAAAATCTTCACATTGCACTATCATTATGTAGAACTATCGTCATATAGAACTATCATTACATAGAACTCTCATTGTATAATCATTATATAATTATCCTCATATAGAACTATCATTTAGAAAAATCCTCATATAGAACTATCATTATATAATCATTATATAGAACTATCCTCATATAGAACTATCATTTAGAAAAATCCTCATATAGAACTATCCTCATATAATCCTTATATAGAACTATCCTCATATAATCCTTATATAGAACTATCGGTATATAGAACTATCCTCATATGATGAACTCTCCTCATATGATGAACTCTCCTCATATGATGAACTATCCTCATATGATGAACTATCCTCATATAGAACTATCCTCATAGAGAACTATCATCATATAGAACTATCAGTATATAGAACTATCCTCATATAGAACTTTCAGTATATAGAACTATCAGTATATAGAACTATCATCATATAGAACTATCATCATATAGAACTATCATCATATAGAACTATCATCATATAGAACTATCAGTATATAGAACTATCATCATAGATAACTATCATCATATAGAACTATCATCATATAGAACTATCATCATATAGAACTATCATCATATAGAACTATCCTCATATAGAACTATCAGTATATAGAACTATCAGTATATAGAACTATCATCATAGAGAACTATCATCATATAGACCTATCAGTATATAGAACTATCCTCATATAGAACTATCATCATATAGAACTATCCTCATATAGAACTATCAGTATATAGAACTATCAGTATATATAGAACTATCCTCATATAGAACTATCATCATATAGAACTATCATCATATAGAACTATCAGTATATAGAACTATCATCATATAGAACTATCATCATATAGAACTATCATCATATAGAACTATCATCATAGATAACTATCCTCATATAGAACTATCCTCATATAGAACTTTCAGTATATAGAACTATCATCATAGATAACTATCATCATAGATAACTATCCTCATATAGAACTATCCTCATATAGAACTATCCTCATATAGAACTATCCTCATATAGAACTATCCTCATATAGAACTATCCTCATATAGAACTATCCTCATATAGAACTATCAGTATATAGAACTATCATCATATAGAACTATCATCATATAGAACTATCATCATATAGAACTATCATCATATAGAACTATCAGTATATAGAACTATCATCATAGATAACTATCATCATATAGAACTATCATCATATAGAACTATCATCATATAGAACTATCATCATAGATAACTATCCTCATATAGAACTATCCTCATATAGAACTTTCAGTATATAGAACTATCATCATAGATAACTATCATCATAGATAACTATCCTCATATAGAACTATCCTCATATAGAACTATCCTCATATAGAACTATCCTCATATAATCATTATATAGAACTATCATTATATAGAACTACCAGTATATAGAACTATCATTGTATAGAGCTATCCTTATATAGAACTATCAGTATATAGAACTATCATTGTATAGAACTATCATTGTATAGAGCTATCCTTATATAGAACTATCCGTATATAGAACTATCAGTATATAGAACTATCATTGTATAGAACTATCATTGTATAGAGCTATCCTTATATAGAACTATCATTGTATAGAACTATCATTGTAAAGAACTATCATTGTATAGAACTATCCTTATATAGAACTATCATTATATAGAACTATCATTGTATAGAACTATCATTGTATAGAACTATCATTATATAGAACTATCCTACCATTGATGTCATCCTTTTCTGTTGAGAGAACTTGACAGGCAGACTCCCCACCGGTCAGACAGAGAGACAGACAGACTCCCCACCGGCCGGACAGAGAGAGAGACAGACAGACTCCCCACCGGTCAGACAGAGAGACAGACAGACTCCCCACCGGTCAGACAGACTCCCCACCAGTCAGACAGAGAGACAGACAGACTCCCCACCAGTCAGACAGAGAGACAGACAGACTCCCACCGGCCAGACAGAGAGACAGACAGACTCCCCACCGGTCAGACAGAGAGACAGACAGACTCCCCACCGGCCAGACAGAGAGACAGACAGACTCCCCACCGGCCGGACAGAGAGAGAGACAGACAGACTCCCCACCGGTCAGACAGAGAGACAGACAGACTCCCCACCGGTCAGACAGAGAGACAGACAGACTCCCCACCGGTCAGACAGACTCCCCACCAGTCAGACAGAGAGACAGACTCCCTACCAGTCAGAGACAGACTCCCCGGTCAGACAGAGAGACAGACTCACCGGTCAGACAGAGAGACAGACTCACCGGTCAGACAGAGAGACAGACTCACCGGTCAGACAGAGAGACAGACTCACCGGTCAGACAGAGAGACAGACTCACCGGTCAGACAGAGAGACAGACTCACCGGTCAGACAGAGAGACAGACTCCCGGTCAGACAGAGAGACAGACTCACCGGTCAGACAGAGAGACAGACTCCCCACCGGTCAGACAGAGAGACAGACTCCCCACCGGTCAGACAGAGAGACAGACTCCCCACCGGTCAGACAGAGAGACAGACTCCCCACCGGTCAGACAGAGAGACAGACTCCCCACCGGTCAGACAGAGAGACAGACTCCCCACCGGTCAGACAGAGAGACAGACTCCCCACCGGTCAGACAGAGAGACAGACTCCCCACCGGTCAGACAGAGAGACAGACTCCCCACCGGTCAGACAGAGAGACAGACTCCCCACCGGTCAGACAGAGAGACAGACTCCCCACCGGTCAGACAGAGAGACAGACTCACCGGTCAGACAGAGAGACAGACTCACCGGTCAGACAGAGAGACAGACTCACCGGTCAGACAGAGAGACAGACTCCCCAGTCAGACAGAGAGACAGACTCCCACCGGTCAGACAGAGAGACAGACTCCCCACCGGTCAGACAGAGAGACAGACTCACCGGTCAGACAGAGAGACAGACTCCCCACCGGTCAGACAGAGAGACAGACTCCCCACCGGTCAGACAGAGAGACAGACTCCCCACCGGTCAGACAGAGAGACAGACTCCCCACCGGTCAGACAGAGAGACAGACTCCCCACCGGTCAGACAGAGAGACAGACTCCCCGGCCAGACAGAGAGACAGACTCACCGGCCAGACAGAGAGACAGACTCACCAGTCAGACAGAGAGACAGACTCACCGGTCAGACAGAGAGACAGACTCACCAGTCAGACAGAGAGACAGACTCACCGGCCAGACAGAGAGACAGACTCACCAGTCAGACAGAGAGACAGACTCACCAGTCAGACAGAGAGACAGACTCCCCACCGGTCAGACAGAGAGACAGACTCCCCACCGGTCAGACAGAGAGACAGACTCCCCACCGGTCAGACAGAGAGACAGACTCCCCACCGGTCAGACAGAGAGACAGACTCCCCACCGGTCAGACAGAGAGACAGACTCACCGGTCAGACAGAGACAGACTCACCGGTCAGACAGAGAGACAGACTCCCCAGTCAGACAGAGAGACAGACTCACCGGTCAGACAGAGAGACAGACTCCCCAGTCAGACAGAGAGACAGACTCCCCACCGGTCAGACAGAGAGACAGACTCCCCACCGGTCAGACAGAGAGACAGACTCCCCAGTCAGACAGAGAGACAGACTCCCCACCGGTCAGACAGAGAGACAGACTCAGACAGAGACCCACCGGTCAGACAGAGAGACAGACTCACCGGTCAGACAGAGAGACAGACTCCCTAGTCAGACAGAGAGACAGACTCACCGGTCAGACAGAGAGACAGACTCACCGGTCAGACAGAGAGACAGACTCACCGGTCAGACAGAGAGACAGACTCACCGGTCAGACAGAGAGACAGACTCACCTAGTCAGACAGAGAGACAGACTCACCGGTCTAGCAGTGTTTTCTGTAGCGTCCGACACGCCACCAGAGTTCCGCCCAAGAACATGTGACACACCATGACGTCACGGCAACACTCCATGAAGGTAACCACGGCAGCGGGGTGGAAGGTTCCGTTCCGCGAGATGAGACAGAGGCGGCGGAGACGAGAACAGCATGACAACGCCTCCCAGAATGCACCGTTACACACCAGGTAGGGCTGCTCCAACCTACCCACACACACATTATATACAGTACCAGTCAAAAGTTGACACACCTACTCATTCCAGTTTCAGTTTTATTTTTTTACTATTTTCTCATTGAAGAATAATAGTGAAGACAATGAAATAAACATATGGAATCATGTAGTAACCAAAAAAGTGTTAAACAAATCAAAATATATTTTATATTTGAGATTCTTAAAATATCCCCCCCACCCCCTTTGCCTTGAAGGCAGCGTTGCACACTCTTGGCATTCTCTCAACCAGCTTCATGAGGTAGTCACCTGGAATGCATTTCAGTTAACAGGTTTGCCTTATTAAAAGTTCACGTGGAATTTATTTCCTTCTTAATGCGTTTGAGCCAATCAGTTGTGTTGTGACAAGGTAGGGGCGGTATATATATATGTTTAAAATGTGTATCATGTGTATCATGTGTATAATGTATAAAGTATATATATATATAATGTATATAATGTATAAAGTATATATATATATAATGTATATAATGTATAAAGTATATATATATATAATGTATATAATGTATAAAGTATATATATATATAATGTATATAATGTATAAAGTATATATATATGTGTATATAATGTATAAAGTATATATATATATAATGTGTATAATATATATAGTATATATATATATAATGTGTATAATGTATATAAATGTGTATAATATATATATATGTGTATAATGTATATAAATGTGTATAACATATATATATGTGTATAATGTATATAAATGTGTATAATATATATACATGTGTATAATGTATATAAATGTGTATAATATATATAATGTGTATAATGTATAAAGTATATATATATATAATGTGTATAATGTATAAAGTATATATATATATAATGTGTATAATGTATATAGTATATATATATATATAATGTGTATAATGTATATAGTATATATATATATATAATGTGTATAATGTATATAAATGTGTATATATATATACATGTGTATAATGTATATAAATGTGTACATATATATATGTGTATAATGTATATAAATGTGTATAACATATATAATGTGTATAATGTATAAAGTATATATATATATATAATGTGTATAATGTATAAAGTATATATATATATAATGTGTATAATGTATATAAATGTGTATAACATATATAATGTGTATAATGTATAAAGTATATATATATATAATGTGTATAATGTATATAAATGTGTATAATATATATAATGTGTATAATGTATAAAGTATATATATATATAATGTGTATAATGTATATAAATGTGTATAATATATATAATGTGTATAATGTATAAAGTATATAATATATATAATGTGTATAATGTATATAAAGTATAATATATATAATGTGTATAATGTATAAAGTATATATATATATAATGTGTATAATGTATAAAGTATATATATATATAATGTGTATAATGTATAAAGTATATATATATATAATGTGTATAATGTATATAAATGTGTATAACATATATACATGTGTATAATGTATATAATATATATATATATGTGTATATGTGTATAAAGTATATATATATATAATGTATATAATGTATGTATAATATATAATGTGTATAATGTATAAAGTATATATATATATAATGTGTATAATGTATAAAGTGTATATATATATATAATGTGTATAATGTATAAAGTATATATATATATATAATGTGTATAATGTATATAAATGTGTATAACATATATACATGTGTAAAATGTATATAAATGTGTATAACATATATACATGTGTATAATGTATATAAATGTGTATATAATGTTTATAAAGTATATGTATATATATATATATATATAATGCATATAATGTGTATGATGTATATAATGCATGTATATATAAAGTATTTAATGTATAAAATGTTTATAATGTATACATGTACACTACTGTTCTAAAGTTTAGGGTCACTTGGCACTTAGTCCTTTACAACATTAACAATGCCTACACTGTATTTTTGATCAATTTGATGTTATTTTAATGGACAAAAAAAATGTGCTTTTCTGTAGCTGCCAGTTGAGGACTTGTGAGGCGTCTGTTTCTCAAACGAGACACTAATGTACTTGTCCTCTTGCTCAGTTGTGCACCGGGGCCTCCCACTCCTCTTTAATGTGTATAATGTGTATAGCAATTTGTGGCTAATTAAGAACAGAAAGGCCTGTTGATATATAATGTATATAATAGTATATATAATGTACATAATAGTATATATATAATGTATAATGTATAATATATAATGTATATAATGTGTATAATGCGTGTATAATAGTATATATAATGTACATAATAGTATATATAATCTATATAATGTAAATGTAAATATATAATGTATATATAATGTGTATAATGTATGTACAATGTGTATAATAGTATATATAATAGTATATATCATGTATTTAATGTGTAGAAGTTTGTGGCTAATAAAAAACAGCAGTAAAGAACAGAAAGGCCTGTTGATGTATAATATATGTATAATGTATTAGAATATAATGTAAATATAATGTATTAGTATATAATGTAAATATAATGTATAATATATATAATGTCTTAGTATATAATGTATATATAATGTAAAATATATATAATGTATTAGTATATAATGTAAATATAATGTATAATATATATAATGTATAATATATATAATGTATTAGAATATAATGTATATATAATGTAAAATATATATAATGTATTAGTATATAATGTAAATATAATGTATAATATATATAATGTATAATATATATAATGTATTAGAATATATTTGTATATAATGTATATATAATGTATTAGTATATAATGTATAATATATATAATGTATTAGTATATAATGTATATATAATGTAAAATATATATAATGTATTAGAATATAATATATGTATTAGTATATAATGTAAATATAATGTATTAGTATATAATGTAAATATAATATATAATGTATTAGTATATAATGTAAATATAATGTATTAGTATATAATAAATATAATGTATTAGTATATAATGTAAATATAATGTATGTATATAAGTAAATATATGTATATATAATGTATTAGTATATAATGTAAATATAATGTATAATAGTATATAATGTAAATATATGTATATAGTATATAATGTATATAATGTATTAGTATATAATGTAAATATAATGTATTAGTATATAATGTAAATATAATGTGTATATAATGTATTAGTATAAAATGTAAATAATGTATTAGTATATAATGTATATAATGTATTAGTATATAATGTAAATATAATGTATTAGTATATAATGTATATAATGTAAATATAATGTATAATATATAATAGTGTGTATATAATGTATTAGTATAGTATATAATGTAAATATATCACCGTATGTATTAGTATATAATGTAATATAAATGTATTAGTATAAAATGTAAATATAATGTATTAGTATATAATGTAAATATAATGTATTAGTATATAATGTAAATATAATGTATTAGTATATATGTGTATATAATGTAAATATAATGTATATATAATGTATTAGTATATAATGTAAATATAATGTATTAGTATATAATGTATATAATGTGTATATAATGTATATATATATGTAAATATAATGTGTATATAATGTATTAGTATATAATGTAAATATAATGTATTAGTATATAATGTAAATATATAATGTATTAGTATATAATGTAAATATAATGTATTAGTATATAATGTAAAATATAATGTATTAGTATATAATGTAAAATATAATGTAAATATAATGTATAGTATATAATGTATTAGAATATAATGTATATATAATGTAAATATAATGTATTAGTATATAATGTAAATATAATGTGTATATAATGTATTAGTATATAATGTAAATATATAATGTAAATATAATGTGTATATAATAACATATATAATGTGTATAATGTATATAATAGCATATATAATGTGTATAATGTATATATAATGTATATAATAGCATATATAATGTGTATAATGTATGTATATAATGTATATAATAGCATATATAATGTGTATAATGTATATAATAGCATATATAATGTGTATAATGTATATATAATGTATATAATAGCATATATAATGTGTATAATGTATATATAATGTATATAATGTCTATGTATATATAATGTGTAAAATGTATTTTGTGTATAATGAATATAATAGTATATATAATGTATATAAATAATGTATATACTGTGTATATAATGTATATAATGTATAAAACAGTTTGTAGCTAGTAAAGAACAGAAAGGCCTGTTGATGTAAATATATATAATGAATATTATAATATTGTAGTAATATAATATTATAATACTTGGGTGCAGTTCCTCAGTGTGTATGTAGTCTCACCGTAGCTGTGTGAGCTGGGTGCAGTTCCTCAGTGTGTATGTAGTCTCACCGTAGCTGTGTGAGCTGGGTGCAGTTCCTCAGTGTGTGTATGTAGTCTCACCGTAGCTGTGTGAGCTGGGTGCAGTTCCTCAGTGTGTATGTAGTCTCACCGTAGCTGTGTGAGCTGGGTGCAGTTCCTCAGTGTGTATGTAGTCTCACTGTAGCTGTGTGAGCTGGGTGCAGTTCCTCAGTGTGTATGTAGTCTCACTGTAGCTGTGTGACCTGGGTGCAGTTCCTCAGTGTGTGTATGTAGTCTCACCGTAGCTGTGTGAGCTGGGTGCAGTTCCTCAGTGTGTATGTAGTCTCACTGTAGCTGTGTGACCTGGGTGCAGTTCCTCAGTGTGTGTATGTAGTCTCACCGTAGCTGTGTGAGCTGGGTGCAGTTCCTCAGTGTGTCCAGCAGGGCGGCGCTGTAGTTCCAGGTCTTTAAGGACCCCAGGTTGGCCAGAGATAATGCCTGAAGGTCCCGGCAGTGCTCAGCCACCTGTACCAGCCCAGTCCCCTTCAGGACCCCGGCAGCCCCGCCAGCGTCAGCCTCCGCAGCCCCGGAACCCCGGAGAGCCGCAACGTGCGCGTCCCCCACCCCGCGAGCGTTCACACACGTCCTCTGATCCACACACACCCTGGCACAGGGCTCAAGACGCGGCAGGGCAGAGATGAAGCCCGGTCCTGTTATCTCCAGAACCTCCAGACAGGGGCAGCCGGCCAGCAGGGTACCCAGCCCAGAGGTGCCCTCCCTGGGGAGAGAGTCCCCGGAGCCTGGCCTGTAGGTCTGGAGCCCCACGCGGGACGGCTTCCTCAGTCCCAGCAGCAGAGAGGAGGGGGAGGGGGAAGGGGACGGTGTGTGTGAACCGTCCGACAGGGCGCACGCGGGCAGCGCCAGAGACCGGAGGTGTGTGAGTTTGGACAGGCTGGTACACAGGTGTGTGTTGGCCTCCAGCCCAGGTGTGTGTGCGTTGTCATGGTGATAGTGTGTGTGTAACAGGTTGAGGTGTGACAGATTGGGACAGCAAATAACCAACCGGCTCATCGCCTCGGCAACAAGCTCCTCCTCTCCCCGCGCTCTACTGCACTCTGGATAATTGGAGGTGTGGCCTATACCACTAAGATTCAGGCTGACCAATCGCGTTGAGTCTCTCACTCCAGTGCCAGTCAGCGATTGGATGACAGTTTGTCGTAACGTGGGGCAACGGGAGAAGTTCAAGTGCTTGGGAGCGTTGCTAAGAAGGACCCGTCCTAGCGACGTGGCGTCCAACCAGGAGCGAGGCAACTGCAGGGCTTCCAGGTCGCCATGCTGAACGAGGCTATGGGCCAATGAGGACGCAGCAGGCCAGTGGGCGGGGTTCGGACCAGGAACTGAAACCAGGAAGGAGCGGAGACGCTCCGGAACACGAACACTGAACACAGCGAGGTAGAGGAGGAGTAGAGTCTGGTTCACCTACACACACACATTATAAACACACACACATACATTATAAACACACACACACATTATAAACACACACACACACATTATAAACACACACACATACATTATAAACACACACACATACACACACACACATTATAAACACACACACATACATTATAAAAACACACACACACACACACACATACATTATAAACACACACACACATTATAAACACACACACACACATTATAAAAACACACACACACACACACACACACATTATAAACACACACACACACACATTATAAACACACACACACACATTATAAACACACACACACACACACACATTATAAACACACACACATTATAAACACACCTGACCTTACCTCTCCAGGTGCCAGACAGGCAGTAAACTCCTCCAGCTGTTGGTAGTGAGGAACACTGCTCTGACCCATCATCAACTGGCAACACATACTGGTACCCTCCCCTACACACACACACACACACACACATACACACATTATAAAACACACACACATTATAAACACACACTATTAACACACACATTATAAACACACACACATTATAAACACACACACACACACACACTATTAACACACACATTATAAACACACACACACACACACTATTAACACACACACACATTATAAACACACACACACATTATAAACACACACACACATTATAAAACACACACACACACACACTATAAACACACACATTATAAACACACACTATTAACACACACACTATAAACACACACACTATAAACACACACACGCTCACACACAATAAACACACACACACAAACACACACACACTCACAATAAACACACACACACACACAATAAACACACACACACACACAATAAACACACACACAATAAACACACACACACACAATAAAACACACACACACACACACACACAATAAACACACACACACACACACACACACACACACAGTCAAACCAGAGAGGTTTCAGTTGAAAGGTGCCACCTGGTGACGTCAAGTATGTCCAGCTGCAGCTGCAGACTGAAGAGGCTGGAGCAGCAGGGAACGACCCCGTAACTCGGCGTCAGGACCGTCTGTCTCAGCTCCGACAGCCGAGACAGCGAATCACGGGCCTCCCCACTCAGCTGGGCGGAATCGAAGCCAGGCGATACGTCAAAAGCGAGAGATCGGAGGAGGGGGAGGGATGAGAGGAGGCGGGACAGACGCAGGGAGGTGACGCGACAACCTGATAGGTCCAGACGCACCAGGGAGCGACAGCGAATCAGGCGGTCGATGGTTGAACCCGACAGCCAATAGCAGCCGCTAAGGCTGAGGGACTGCACGTGATTGGATAGATGCTTCAGCACCTGGCGAATAGCGCCGTCATCTGCCTGAAGAGAGAAGTCAGAGAATTAAGATAAAATCATTTGTTGCAGTGTGTGTGTGTATGAGCGTGTGTGTGTGTATGAGCGTGTGTGTGTGTGTGAGCGTGTGTGTGTGTGTGTTACCGTGTATTCTTCAGACAGTGTGACCGTGGTCAGCAGTGTCTTGTCATAGCAGAGCGTGTGTGTGTGTGTGTGTGTGTGTGTGTGCGTGTTACCGTGTATTCTTCAGACAGTGTGACCGTGGTCAGCAGTGTCTTGTCATAGCAGAGCGTGTGTAGCTTGCGGCAGGTCCGGGAAACGTTATTCACAAGGTCAGAGGTCGAGACATAGCACAGGATACTTAACAAGATCTCATCGGAGAAGTCTGACATCCCGATCGACCCCGACACCACCCCTATCCCATCCTCTACACACACAGCCTGGGGAAGAAAAAAAAAGAGAGAGAGAGAGACAGAGAGAGAGAGAGAGAATGAGAGACACAGAATGAGAGAGAGAGAGAAGAGAATGAGAGAGAGAGAGAATGAGAGAGAGACAGAATGAGAGAGAGAGAGACAGAAAGAGAGAGAATGAGAGAGACACAGAAAGAGAGAGACACAGAATGAGAGAGAGACAGAATGAGAGAGAGACACAGAATGAGAGAGAGACACAGAATGAGAGAGAGACACAGAATGAGAGAGACACAGAATGAGAGAGACACAGAATGAGAGAGACACAGAATGAGAGAGAGACAGAATGAGAGAGACACAGAATGAGAGAGACACAGAATGAGAGAGACACAGAATGAGAGAGACACAGAATGAGAGAGACACAGAATGAGAGAGACAGAGAGAGAGGAGGGAGAGAGAGAGAGTGGAGGGAGAGAGAGAGAGACAGAATGAGAGACAGAATTACAGTTCTCCCTAGTATTCACTGACAGACTTGATGAGCTGTTTTGACTGGTTCCCTCTACCCTCTGAGGATATGTAGAATTTAAATCACTGATACGAGTTCCCTCTACCCTCTGAGGATATGTAGAATTTAAATCACTGAAGCAGGGCTCCCGACCGGCCGGTGTAGGCCGTGATTGGGAGTCCCATAGGGCGGCGACACAACGTCTTCCGGGTTCGGCCGGTGTAGGCCGTGATTGGGAGTCGCACAGGGCGGCGACACAACGTCTTCCGGGTTCGGCCGGTGTAGGCCGTGATTGGGAGTCCCACAGGGCGGCGACACAACGTCTTCCGGGTTCGGCCGGTGTAGGCCGTGATTGGGAGTCCCACAGGGCGGCGACACAACGTCTTCCGGGTTCGGCTGGTGTAGGCCGTCATTGTCAATAATCATTTGTTCTTAACTGTCTTGCCTAGTTAAATAAAGGTGAAATAAAAATGTTTTTAAATTCCCTGTATGTAGGATGTTATGTTATATTCAGAGGTAGACTGGCTCTGGCAGCCAAGTACTCAATCTAGACGTTTTTATTTGTTATTTAACCTTTATTTAACTAGGCAAGTCAGTTAAAGAACAAATTCTTATTTACAATGACGGTCTTGTTCAGGGGCAGAACGACAGATTTTTACCTTGTCAGCTCCGGGATTCAATCTAGCAACCTTTCGGTTACTGGCCCAACGCTCTAACCACTAGGCTACCTGCCTCCTGTACGCTCTAACCACTAGGCTACCTGCCTCCTCTACGCTCTAACCATTAGGCTACCTGCCTCCTCTACACTCTAACCACTAGGCTACCTGCCTCCTCTACACTCTAACCACTAGGCTACCTGCCTCCTCTACACTCTAACCACTAGGCTACCTGCCTCCTCTACACTCTAACCACTAGGCTACCTGCCTCCTCTACACTCTAACCACTAGGCTACCTGCCTCCTCT
This sequence comes from Oncorhynchus tshawytscha, assembly GCF_018296145.1. Lineage (NCBI taxonomy): Eukaryota > Metazoa > Chordata > Actinopteri > Salmoniformes > Salmonidae > Oncorhynchus > Oncorhynchus tshawytscha. The sequence continues at coordinate 41,313 of NW_024609593.1, forward strand.
ACACTCTAACCACTAGGCTACCTGCCTCCTCTACACTCTAACCACTAGGCTACCTGCCTCCTCTACACTCTAACCACTAGGCTACCTGCCTCCTCTACACTCTAACCACTAGGCTACCTGCCTCCTCTACACTCTAACCACTAGGCTACCTGCCTCCTCTACACTCTAACCACTAGGCTACCTGCCTCCTCTACACTCTAACCACTAGGCTACCTACCTCCTCTACACTCTAACCACTAGGCACCTGCCGCCCCAAAATCATTGGGGCTGAATACTTTCCAAAGGCACTGTATACTGTATGCTAGCTACTAGTCTTGATTAAATCAGGCTGTAATACACAAGTCTAGCTAGCCCGTGGTGTGACAGTTGGCTAGCTACTAGTCTTGATTAAATCAGGCTGTAAAAACAATTCATTGGTACATACAGCCTGACACTAATGCAATGTCATGTAAATGTTCCTTTCAAGCGAAGAGAATGATGAATAAAAATAAATGTAAAACATACAGGTTGTCTTTGTGGTTGTCCTTCAGCGGCTCGAAAGTTTTCACAAAATATCCACAGGAAAGTTTTGTTTACCCAACTTTTAGTTATTGTTATTGTTTACTTTTTTAGAGCCAAAACAAAAAACAAAAAGACAGCGTCTATAGAAAGTCTACACTTAAATATAGAAATGGTGGCGGCAGCATCATGTTATGGGTATGCTTGTCACCTGGGAAGTTTGTCAGGAACAAAAGAAATGAACAAAGCCCAGGTAAAAAAGTTAGAGCAAAACCCACTTCAGTCTTCTGAAAATCGAAACAATGTTGTTGTTTTTTATTCTGCAAGAACGGGCTTTCCAAAACATGTTGAGTGTTCCTGAGTTCTCAGTCCTGACAAATTTTCTCTTTTTTTTTTTTACATCTGAGACAAGGTTTGAATTTCGCTGAATTGGAACCCTGAATATGAGTCTAATATGGCCCAACATCAAGCAAGTCCCCTCAGCAATGTCCCAACATCTATGTTCCTACATCTAGTGGAAAGCCTTCCCAGAAGAGAGGAGGCTGTTATAGAGCAATGTTCCTACATCTAGTGGAAAGTTCCCAGAAGAGTGGAGGCAGCAATGTTCCTACATCTAGTGGAAAGCCTTCCCAGAAGAGTGGAGGCTGTTATAGCAGCAATGTTCCAACATCTAGTGGAAAGCCTTCTGTTATAGCCAGAAGAGTGGAGGCTGTTATAGCAGCAAACATCTAGTGGAAAGCCTTCCCAGAAGAGTGGAGGCTGTTATAGCAGCAATGTCCCAACATCTAGTGGAAAGCCTTCACAGAAGAAAGTGGAGGCTGTTATAGCAGCAATGTTCCTACATCTAGTGGAAAGCCTTCCCAGAAGAGTGGAGGCTGTTATAGCAGCAATGTTCCTACATCTAGTGGAAAGCCTTCCCAGAAGAGTGGAGGCTGTTATAGCAGCAATGTTCCTACATCTGGAAAGTCCCAGAAGAGGAAGCCTTCCCAGAAGAGAGGAGGCTGTTATAGCAGCAATGTTCCAACATCTAGTGGAAAGCCTTCCCAGGAGAGTGGAGGCTGTTATAGCAGCAATGTTCCAACATCTAGTGGAAAGCCTTCCCAGAAGAGAGGAGGCTGTTATACCAACTCCACATTAATGCCCATCCGAGCAGAGTGGAGGCTGTTATACCAACTCCACATTAATGCCCCACTAGTGGAGCAGAGTGGAGGCTGTTATAGCAAGGGGGACCAACTCCACATTAATGCCCATCGACGAGCAGAGTGGAGGCTGTTATACCAACTCCACATTATGCCCATCGACGAGCAGAGTGGAGGCTGTTATCAAAGGGGACCAACTCCACATTAATGCCCATCGACGAGCAGAGTGGAGGCTGTTATACCAACTCCACATTAATGCCCATCGACGAGCAGAGTGGAGGCTGTTATAGCAAGGGGGACCAACTCCACATTAATGCCCATCGACGAGCAGAGTGGAGGCTGTCCACCAACTCCACATTTTCGACGAGCAGGTGTCCACATACTTTTAGTCATGTAATATACCTACCAGATCAGATCTCTATTAAGGAACATTTTCATGTGTCGTTTTAGACTGTAACTAACTTATACATTAAACATGAATTGCGTATTACCAGCCTGATTAAGCCGAATAGCCAGTTACCGGCTATCAAAAGCACACTTTCACCCAAATATCATCAAATATTTATAAATATATCAAATATTTATTTCCATTTGACAGCTAACAAGCTAACACCGGTAGACAGCTAACAGTAAACTAGCTCGTTTTTACTAACGTTACGCTGGTTTATTCTAACCAACCTGTACAATTTGATTGTCCATATCTTCATCCAATACTCTTCCGTTAACAGACGAAGTCATAGTTTTTTTGTGTGTGTTTTTAATCAGTGCATGTCTACCAGCAGAGAACTTCATGTGACTGGAACGACCGGAAGTAAAACGCTGCGTTTCACCGGAACATTGAGGACGGAACATTTTCCGGAAGTCACACCTACAAAGTCTTCCCCAGAGAGGGTTGTCTTCCCTATAAAAAAAAACGAATGTAATTTCACTCCAAAATGGTTCATACTAGCTAATAAAATAAATAAATGATTTCAATTCTCCTTTAGGGCCTCAATTGGCAATTATTGTTGATGTTTTCATTATGGGAAACAAGTTCCTATTTAAGAGGAAAGATCATATCTTGTCTGGCTTGCTCATTAGAGATGGAAAGGTGTGACATCTGTGAATCTATTATGTAGCCATTACAGGGTCTGTGACAGAATGGGGATCGCCAGTGACGCAGTTTCAACTGTTCTGCCTTATTATTCGACCATGCTGGTCATTTATGAACATTTGAACATCTTCCTAGGTTTTGGCCTTTCTAGGGAGTTTTTCCTAGCCACCGTGCTTCTACACCTGCATTGCTTGCTGTTTGGGGTTTTAGGCTGGGTTTCTGTACAGCACTTTGAGATATCAGCTAATGTACGAAGGGCTATATATATAATTTGATGGCAGGTCCCTGTTTTGAGCCCCACATGTGGGTTTTTTTTTTTTTTGGGGGCTTGCCTGTTTTGCCATTAATACATGTCACATATCAGTTTGCAAACAATGTAAAAATAATATAGAGTTAAAGCCACCTACAAACATGGTCTCTTTTTTGTTTTCTAGAGTAAGGCAGCTCCAAAATGCAGGTGTTTCAGCTCAGTGCTTTCTGTGGTAGTGGGGAAAGCCAGAAAAATAGGAACATTGCACTGTAATTGGCTCAGTGTTGTGTCACTCATGGAGTCCAAGGGTTAGAGCTCAAATTCAAGCCCCTTGGGTGCTGCCATAGAGTTACATTGGGAGTGCCCATCCAAGAAGGCTCCGGGTCATTGGCCACAGATAAAATGACATCAAATCACGTTAAACTACAGTAGCTTTGATTGGACGGATGTCAGACTTTCACCACCTCAGCAGTTATCATTATGAAGGCGACAATCTACTGGCAAATCCTTGTCATAAGATACATGAGAACTTATAGATAAAATGTATCGGTGCTCATCGACCATTAACATTACACAAGTTGGAAATCGCAAAATTCAACAAGGAGTGATTTGGAAGGAATCAGTAGCTAACTGCAAGCATTAGCCTGCTAGTCAAGTCTAAGAATAAGGGTCTCTTTTCCTATTATAAAATTAAACATTGGCCATGCTATTAATGAATATATTTTTTTTTAAATTTAACTAGGCAAGTCAGTTAAGAACAAATTCTTATTTACAATGAAGGCCTACCCGGCCGACACTGGGCCAATTGTGCGCCACCCTATGGGACTCCCAATCTTGGTCTAATGTGATGCAGTCTGGATGATTTGAAGCATGATTTGTGCCACGTTCAAAACTGTTACCTTTAAACTGCAAAATCTGACTTGAGTTCAAGACAACTGGGAAAACACTTTTGGAACGTTCATCTGAAAAGGTCTCGTCTGCTGCAGAAATGTAATATGCAGGGAGATCTGTATACTGTAGCTAAGTAATACTCACTGTGTTGTGTAGGAAGCGGTTAGTAGCCCATATACCTCACCCTAATAATTTGGCCTACAGTTCTGACTTGGTGTACAGGGAGAACACTGTAACAGCCCATGTTCTGAATTCTGTCACTACTTCACAGGGCAGTAAGGCAGAAGGAGCAGGATGTTACCAAAAAAGACCGGTACCCAGTACAACCGGATCAACACCATGGAGGAAGGCAGAAGAGAATACAACCATTTCAATAGACATGTGCACTTTATTAGTTGTGTTGGTCCACAACAGGAGCCCCCTGCCCCACCCTACACCCCCCCAGAGAGAGGAACACCTCTCAGAATGGTCAAACCTTTTTTTGCATAACAACAAACTGGACCATGTATCTATAAGACTGAAAATACAAAAACAATATTGTTTTTATATCAATTAAATCATTTACATTAAGCTTCCCCCCCCTCCACACAAAGCCCCAAATACAGCCCTATCCCCTAGGTAATGCACTAGATCCCTATGGGCCCTGGTCACTAGCACACTAGGTAGGGGATAGGGGTGGACAGCAACACCTCCATAGAGGTCAATAAGGTGGAACATAAACATTAGACTGTAACTAACAGGACATGTGGAGAGTCATGACCGTCAGACAACGACGACATCACATCCTGTCCATCCAGCCAAACAGGGAGGCTCTCAGACAGACCGACAGCAGGAGAAGACACGCCAGTGGAGGGAGATCTAACAGGCAACACCGACTCAGAGTCTTCATTGGAATGGGAAGGAGGAGAGAGTCTGTACGGGTCGGGTTGTTTAGAAGCATTTACGGTGGACGATGGAGGGACCAGACTCGTCGTACTCCTGCTTGCTGATCCACATCTGTTGGAAGGTGGAGAGAGAAGCCAAGATGGAGCCTCCGATCCAGACGGAGTATTTACGCTCTGGAGGGGCGATGATCTGGAGGAGAGACAGATGGGGGGACGACACATTAACATGAGTACAGACCTTCACACTGTAGTTCTAGCATCAGGTAATGCTGCTAACTACAGGAGGAAGCAGACCGATGGTTCAGAGATATGGACTTGGTTTATTTAGTCACCTTGATCTTCATGGTGGAGGGGGCCAGAGAGGTGATCTCCTTCTGCATCCTGTCAGCGATGCCGGGGTACATGGTGGTTCCTCCGGACAGCACAGTGTTGGCGTACAGGTCCTTACGGATGTCCACGTCACACTTCATGATAGAGTTGAAGGTGGTCTCGTGGATACCGCAAGACTCCATACCTGGAGAGAGAGGAGACAAAATGTCCGTCACTACGGGGCAACCGCAACACAAGATGGCTGCCAGATGGAACGGATCAGCTGATCCAGAGAGGTTAGTTAAGAGACTCACCGAGGAAGGAGGGCTGGAAGAGGGCCTCTGGGCAGCGGAACCTCTCGTTGCCGATGGTGATGACCTGTCCGTCAGGCAGCTCGTAGCTCTTCTCCAGAGAGGAAGAGGAGGCAGCGGTGCCCATCTCCTGCTCAAAGTCCAGCGCCACATAGCACAGCTTCTCCTTGATGTCTCGTACGATTTCCCTCTCGGCCGTGGTGGTGAAGCTGTAGCCGCGCTCCGTCAGGATCTTCATCAGGTAGTCAGTGAGGTCGCGGCCGGCCAGATCCAGACGCAGGATGGCGTGGGGCAGAGCGTAGCCCTCGTAGATGGGTACTGTGTGGGTCACGCCGTCACCGGAGTCCATGACGATACCGGTGGTACGGCCGGAGGCGTACAGGGACAACACGGCCTGGATGGCCACGTACATGGCAGGGGTGTTGAAGGTCTCAAACATGATCTGGAGACGAGAGAGGAGAGGGATGAGTCACAGTGCTGGAGGACTACAGTAGAGACAGGAGTCACAGCACCCTGTAGAACATGCTGTCCAGTGAGTCAGAGGGAAACGGTCATTAGTGAAGAAACACAGCAGCCATTCCTACATGATGTAACGTCAATATAAACCACTAGAGTAGCTAATTCACAGCACGGCCCCACAGGCCAGGCGGCCCTACATGTTAATCTAGTCAATCCAGCAGTCAGCAGGGTGCAGAGAGGCAGAACAGACCGACAGACAGGAGACCTGGAGCTTCCAGAGGGGTGACAGATCAGCTGTAAGGACAGAGGGCCTGGAGGAGGAGGGGGAGAGGGGCAGAAGTGAACAGTGGAGGAGGAGGAAGAAGGCAGAACTGAACAGTGGAGGAGGGAAGGCAGAAGTGAAGAGTGGAGGAGGAAGAAGGCAGAAGTGAACAGTGGAGGGGGACATTACCTGGGTCATCTTCTCCCTGTTGGCTTTGGGGTTGAGGGGGGCCTCAGTGAGCAGGACGGGGTGCTCCTCTGGAGCCACTCTCAGCTCGTTGTAGAAGGTGTGATGCCAGATCTTCTCCATGTCGTCCCAGTTGGTGACGATGCCGTGCTCGATGGGGTACTTCAGAGTCAGGATGCCCCTCTTGCTCTGAGCCTCGTCTCCCACGTAACTGTCCTTCTGGCCCATCCCAACCATCACTCCCTGGAGACACACTCAGGTCAGTGACAATGTACTCCATGGAATGTTAAGGCTGATCTACAGTATTAATGATGTTGATTGGAACTGACCTTTTAAGGTTGATGTTGCATAGCAACAGAAAATTAAATTACATGCTAAATATTCTATAGGGAACCATACTAGTGTACTACACTACACAACGCAGTCAGTGTAATGTTGACTAGAGACAACGTCAAATGGTGACAAAAATTAGTTCCAATAGCAATGTAACAGTTTCCACATTAAGTATAGCAGATAAAGTTGTTATATTTCATTACCTGATGTCTGGGGCGACCCACGATGGAGGGGAACACAGCCCGAGGAGCATCATCTCCTGCGAAACCGGCCTTGCACATACCGGAGCCGTTATCAACGACCAGGGCGGCGATTTCATCTTCCATTTCTGCACCGGGAAGAAAAAGACAGAAATGAGACTGACGTCTTTACCGGGGTGCGTCGCCTGCCTGTCACTATTGAGCCAGTGTACTATAAGTGACCGGCCGCTAGGTGGCGCTGAACAGCAACAATCCAGACCATTCACTCACTCAGCATTTACAACCACTCAATTTGCTTTATCATAAAAAAGCATTAACTAAATTGGCTTTTGAGGCTTAATTTAAGGTTCAGCATAAAGGTTAGTTGTGTAGTTAAGTTGTAAAACTAGAGAGTAGAAATAGACAGAGTTGATGACTGGCACTCAGACAGCGCCTCTAGACAAAAGGCTGTGTGTTTTCGGCCGAGGCGTCGCCATATAAGGCAATAGATGGAGCGTCCCCTGACATGTGTTAGTCTGACAGAGGCCACTCCCTGGTCCGGGATAAACAGCCAGACAATAACCCAGGCTAGGTCACATCTATCCTGAATATGGTTACACAGGGAGATGTTTCCGTGCTTTCAGATCACACTAAATGCCCATATGTTTTAGGCTTCTAACTGGTGTGAAATGTTTCCTATTAAAAAAAAAAGACACATTGACCTACAAAAAAAAAAACAGACTCATATGAGCCAAATAGTCATAAAAATACTCAACATATAGGAAGTAATTTACCTCACTTTTAAGAATGAGTTAATAACAGCCTGACTTTAATGCAGGTGAACTTTAACAGATATCCTTGAAACCTCTCAACAGGGAGTTTAACAAGTCAACCTCCATTATCGGGAAAACGGTCAACCGGAAGTCATTTCAGCAGTGGAACCATTAAACTACTTTAATTTACAACAAATGTCAACGATAAGACAGACCCCGGTTAACACACCCACTCAGATGTTGAGCTAGATAAATCAAATATTTAATTAAATAGATACAAATCAAATTAAATATATATAAATTTCATTTTTAAAATGACGGGGAAAAAAACGTTTAAAACCCTGTGTAAACGGACCGACGACAGCTAGCTAGGAGCGTTCACTGAAAACGGTACAAGTTAACCAGATAACTAACTTATCTAGTTGTCTACGTTGAAATGTAACAATTAAACATAAATAACATTTTTTTTAAACACAGTATTACAGCTCTTACCTGTGTTTTAGTGGGGAAAAGTTACCGGTGTTAATCAGAGAAACTGTCTCTTTACTCCCTTCTTCCTGCGCAGTGAGAAACGTAATGAGGAAGTGTTGCCAAGGCTCCGGGTTTTATATCCGCATACGTCGCAACCCCCCTCTATCCATATAAGGCAAACTTTCTGCAGGGCGGCTCCTGATTGGTCGAGGGCGTATCCACTCGGATTGAACCCATTGTGCCACACTGGGCCTCTGCATTGACAGCACTTGTTTCAAAAGGAGGCAAAATAAAGTGTAGGCCCTTTAATTAATATAACGTTAATAACTCCTATACACAATATAACGTCCTAGCGAACATAACAAGGTCATTGATTAGGATAGGTGTCATCGTGTTCAACGATTGGCAGAATTGATGTATGATCAATAGTTTCTGTCATGGCCACCGTGATGATGGTTAAACTAAGGCGAGAGTTAAAGTTAGATAACTAACGTAGAGGGGTTGTTCTTCCTTTGAAAGGGAAGTAGGTTTTGTATTGGATTCAACGGTACAGCTACAAGGTAACTATGGTCAGGTCGTGATGCGGGGACAATGCAAGGTCCAGCTAACATGTGAGGAATGGTGTTGGTGTAATTTGAGTCGGTGTAAATCTTTGTGGTGTATATACTGACATTCCAGAGGCCCAGGGTCGTTAGGCCGGCTGCCCGCTAGCCTGATAATTAGCTTAACCGGTGTTATATACAGAGCCCACATCCCCTACTAGACTGAGACAACACACATCCCCCACTAGACTGAGACAACACACAACCCCCACTAGACTGAGACAACACACAACCCCTACTAGACTGAGACAACACACAACCCCTACTAGACTGAGACAACACACAACCCCTACTAGACTGAGACAACACACATCCCCCACTAGACTGAGACAGACACACAACCCCTACTAGACTGAGACAACACAACCCCCACTAGACTGAGACAACACACAACCCCTACTAGACTGAGACAACACACAACCCCTACTAGACTGAGACAACACACATCCCCCACTAGACTGAGACAACACACAATCCCCCACTAGACTGAGACAACACACAACCCCTACTAGACTGAGACAACACACAACCCCACTAGACTGAGACAACACACAACCCCTACTAGACTGAGACAACACACATCCCCCACTAGACTGAGACAACACACAACCCCTACTAGACTGAGACAACACACATCCCCCACTAGACTGAGACAACACACAACCCCACTAGACTGAGACAACACACAACCCCTACTAGACTGAGACAACACACATCCCCCCTAGACTAGACTGAGACAACACACATCCCCTACTAGACTGAGACAACACACAACCCCACTAGACTGAGACAACACACAACCCCCACTAGACTGAGACAACACACAACCCCCACTAGACTGAGACAACACACAACCCCCACTAGACTGAGACAACACAACCCCTACTAGACTGAGACAACACACAACCCCTACTAGACTGAGACAACACACAACCCCCACTAGACTGAGACAACACACAACCCCTACTAGACTGAGACAACACACAACCCCCACTAGACTGAGACAACACACAACCCCTACTAGACTGAGACAACACACAACCCCTACTAGACTGAGACAACACACAACCCCTACTAGACTGAGACAACACACAACCCCTACTAGACTGAGACAACACACAACCCCCACTAGACTGAGACAACACACAACCCCTACTAGACTGAGACAACACACAACCCCTACTAGACTGAGACAACACACAACCCCTACTAGACTGAGACAACACACAACCCCCACTAGACTGAGACAACACACAACCCCCCACTAGACTGAGACAACACACAACCCCCTACTAGACTGAGACAACACACAGCCCCTACTAGACTGAGACAACACACAACCCCCACTAGACTGAGACAACACACAACCCCTACTAGACTGAGACACACACCCCCACTAGACTGAGACAACACACAACCCCTACTAGACTGAGACAACACACAACCCCACTAGACTGAGACAACACACAACCCCCACTAGACTGAGACACACACAACACACACACCCCCACTAGACTGAGACAACACACAACCCCTACTAGACTGAGACAACACACAACCCCACTAGACTGAGACAACACACAACACACATCCCCTACTAGACTGAGACAACACACAACCCCTACTAGACTGAGACAACACACATCCCCCACTAGACTGAGACAACACACAACCCCTACTAGACTGAGACAACACACAACCCCCTACTAGACTGAGACAACACACAACCCCTACTAGACTGAGACAACACACATCCCCTACTAGACTGAGACAACACACAACCCCTACTAGACTGAGACAACACACAACCCCTACTAGACTGAGACAACACACAACCCCTACTAGACTGAGACAACACACAACCCCTACTAGACTGAGACAACACACAACCCCCCCTACTAGACTGAGACAACACACATCCCCCACTAGACTGAGCAACACACAACCCCTACTAGACTGAGACACACACACACAACCCCACTAGACTGAGACAACACACAACCCCTACTAGACTGAGACAACACACAACCCCTACTAGACTGAGACAACACACAACCCCTACTAGACTGAGACAACACACAACCCCCACTAGACTGAGACAACACACATCCCCTACTAGACTGAGACAACACACAACCCCCACTAGACTGAGACAACACACAACCCCTACTAGACTGAGACAACACACAACCCCCACTAGACTGAGACAACACACAACCCCCACTAGACTGAGACAACACACAACCCCTACTAGACTGAGACAACACACAACCCCTACTAGACTGAGACAACACACAACCCCCACTAGACTGAGACAACACACAACCCCCCACTAGACTGAGACAACACACAACCCCTACTACTGAGACAACACACATCCCCCACTAGACTGAGACAACACACATCCCATACTATAGACCCACGAAGGGAGCTGCACTGTCGTTGTTCACTAAAATCATTACAGTACTGATCCCGCCATGAGTAGAGGGCTTATGGTAGGATGGGGTCAGGGGTCAGAGGTTAATAAATCATTACAGTACTGACCCCACCATGAGTAGAGGGCTTATGGTAGGATGAGGTCAGGGGTCAGAGGTTAATAAATCATTACAGTACTGATCCCACCATGAGTAGAGGGCTTATGGTAGGATGGGGTCAGGGGTCAGAGGTTAATAAATCATTACAGTACTGATCCCACCATGAGTAGAGGGCTTATGGTAGGATGGGGTCAGGGGTCAGAGGTTAATGAATCATTACAGTACTGATCCCACCATGAGTAGAGGGCTTATGGTAGGATGGGGTCAGGGGTCAGAGGTTAATAAATCATTACAGTACTGGCCCCACCATGAGTAGAGGGCTTATGGTAGGATGGGGTCAGGGGTCAGAGGTTAATAAATCATTACAGTACTGATCCCACCATGAGTAGAGGGGGCTTTTTGTGCAGTAGGATGAGGTCAGAGGTCATTAGGGCAGCAGAGTAACAAAGGCTCACACATCCACACCATCCTGTCTGACACATCCACACCATCCTGTCTGACACATCCACACCATCCTGTCTGACACATCCACACCATCCTGTCTGACACATCCACACCATCCTGTCTGACACATCCACACCATCCTGTCTGACACATCCACACCATCCTGTCTGACACACCCACACCATCCTGTCTGACACATCCACACCATCCTGTCTGACTCACCCACACCATCCTGTCTGACACATCCACACCATCCTGTCTGACACATCCACACCATCCTGTCTGACACATCCACACCATCCTGTCTGACACATCCACACCATCCTGTCTGACACATCCATACCATCCTGTCTGACACATCCACACCATCCTGTCTGACACATCCACACCATCCTGTCTGACACATCCACACCATCCTGTCTGACACATCCATACCATCCTGTCTGACACACCCACACCATCCTGTCTGACACATCCATACCATCCTGTCTGACACATCCACACCATCCTGTCTGACGCACATCCACACCATACGTCATCCTGTCTGACTCATCCACACCATCCTGTCTGACACATCCACACCATCCTGTCTGACACATCCACACCATCCTGTCTGACACATCCACTTACCATCCTGTTTCCCAGAGCTCCTAGCTGGAGAGTTCCACAGGCAGCTGTCACACATCACCCATCCTGCTAGGGATATCCCTGTGGTGTGTGTTGTCACCCCCCTGCTAGGGATATGACTGTGGTGTGTGTTGTCATCCCCCCCTGCTAGGGATATCACTGAGGTGTGTGTGTGTTGTCATCCCCTGCTAGGGATATCACTGTGGTGTGTGTTGTCATCCCCCTGCTAGGGATATCACTGTGGTGTGTGTTGTCATCCCCCTGCTAGGGATATCACTGTGGTGTGTGTTGTCATCCCCCCCTGCTAGGGATATCACTGTGGTGTGTGTTATCCCCCTGCTAGGGATATCACTGTGGTGTGTGTTATCCCCCCCCCTGCTAGGGATATCACTGTGGTGTGTGTTATCATCCCCTGCTAGGGATATCACTGTGGTGTGTGTTATCCCCCTGCTAGGGATATCACTGTGGTGTGTGTTGTCATCCCCCTGCTAGGGATATCACTGTGGTGTGTGTTGTCCCCCTGCTAGGGATATCACTGTGGTGTGTGTTGTCATCCCCCTGCTAGGGATATCACTGTGGTGTGTGTTATCCCCCTGCTAGGGATATCACTGTGGTGTGTGTTGTCATCCCCCCTGCTAGGGATATCACTGTGGTGTGTGTTGTCCCCCTGCTAGGGATATCACTGTGGTGTGTGTTGTCCCCCTGCTAGGGATATCACTGTGGTGTGTGTTTCATCCCCCTGCTAGGGATATCACTGTGGTGTGTGTTGTCACCCCCTGCTAGGGATATCACTGTGGTGTGTGTTGTCATCCCCCTGCTAGGGATATCACTGTGGTGTGTGTTGTCCCCCCCTGCTAGGGATATCACTGTGGTGTGTGTTGTCATCCCCCTGCTAGGGATATCACTGAGGTGTGTGTGTGTTGTCATCCCCTGCTAGGGATATCACTGTGGTGTGTGTTATCCCCCTGCTAGGGATATCACTGTGGTGTGTGTTGTCATCCCCCTGCTAGGGATATCACTGTGGTGTGTGTTGTCCCCCTGCTAGGGATATCACTGTGGTGTGTGCTGTCATCCCCCCTGCTAGGGATATCACTGTGGTGTGTGTTGTCACCCCCTGCTAGGGATATCACTGAGGTGTGGTGTGTGTTGTCACCCCCTGCTAGGGATATCACTGTGGTGTGTGTTAGGGATATCACTGTGGTGTGTGTTGTCCCCCCTGCTAGGGATATCACTGTGGTGTGTGTTGTCACTGTGGTGTGTGTTGTCCCCCTGCTAGGGATATCACTGTGGTGTGTGTTGTCACCCCCTGCTAGGGATATCACTGTGGTGTGTGTTGTCACCCCCCTGCTAGGGATATCACTGTGGTGTGTGTTATCCCCCTGCTAGGGATATCACTGTGGTGTGTGTTGTCACCCCCCTGCTAGGGATATCACTGTGGTGTGTGTTATCCCCCTGCTAGGGATATCACTGTGGTGTGTGTTGTCACCCCTGCTAGGGATATCACTGTGGTGTGTGTTGTCACCCCCTGCTAGGGATATCACTGTGGTGTGTGTTGTCACCCCCTGCTAGGGATATCACTGTGGTGTGTGTTGTCACCCCTGCTAGGGATATCACTGTGGTGTGTGTGTGCTTGCTCTCTGGGCTATATCTCTCATCCACAGCCCTGGTTATCGTGGTGATGTAGAGAGGTGTGGGCTGTACCTGTGGATCCTGTCTGTGTGAGTCACCTGGGGCACAGGTACAGTCAGCATGGATCCATCTGGTCATTCAGGTATGAATGAGTCACAACATCCTGGCCTTAGTTACGGGGATGTCCCTGATACCAAAACTGATGTCCCTGCGCAGCGTCCTCAAACCTTAGTTACGGTGATGTCCTCAAACCTTAGTTACGGTGATGTCCCTGATACCAAACTGATGTCCCTGATACCAGCGTCCTCAAACCTTAGTTACGGTGATGTCCCTGATACCAAACTGATGCCTTAGTTACGGTGATGCAGCGTCCTCAAACCTTAGTTACGGTGATGTGATGTCCCTGATACCAAACTGTACCAGCTCCTCAAACCTTAGTTACGGTGATGTCCCTGATACCGGCGTCCTCAAACCTTAGTTAGCGCGTCCTCAAACCTTAGTTACGGTGATGTCCCTGATACCAGCGTCCTCAAACCTTAGTTACGGTGATGTCCCTGATACCAGCGTCCTCAAACCTTAGTTACGGTGATGTCCCTGATACCAGCGTCCTCAAACCTTAGTTACGGTGATGTCCCTGATACCAGCGTCCTCAAACCTTAGTTACGGTGATGTCCCTGATACCAGCGTCCTCAAACCTTAGTTACGGTGATGTCCCTGATACCAGCGTCCTCAAACCTTAGTTACGGTGATGTCCCTGATACCAGCGTCCTCAAACCTTAGTTACGGTGATGTCCCTGATACCAGCGTCCTCAAACCCGGTGATGTCCCTGTCCTCAAACCTTAGTTACGGTGATGTCCCTGATACCAGCGTCCTCAAACCTTAGTTACGGTGATGTCCCTGATACCAGCGTCCTCAAACCTTAGTTACGGTGATGTCCCTGATACCAGCGTCCTCAAACCTTAGTTACGGTGATGTCCCTGATACCAGCGTCCTCAAACCTTAGTTACGGTGATGTCCCTGATACCAGCGTCCTCAAACCTTAGTTACGGTGATGTCCCTGATACCAGCGTCCTCAAACCAGTTACGGTGATGTCCCTTAGTTACGGTGATGTCCCTGATGTCCCTGATACCAGCGTCCTCAAACCTTAGTTACGGTGATGTCCCTGATACCAGCGTCCTCAAACCTTAGTTACGGTGATGTCCCTGATACCAGCGTCCTCAAACCGGTGATGCGTCCTCAAACCTTAGTTACGGTGATGTCCCTGATACCATCCTCAAACCCGTTTTCAAACTGTTCCATATTGTTTTAATTTTAATGATCCGTGGTTTATTCAGTCGTTTGTTTATCTTCTTGCAGCCGTTACCAGATCTACGGAGGACGAACATCTGTCTCTTTTGGTTCTTTCGTCTTCTTCATGGTGCTGAATGACCAAAGGGATGTTGCGTGTTACCTCATTTTTAATACCCTAGTGAAACAGGAAGTGATGTAAATGGCTCAATATAGTTCCTTAGATGAACTTAAATAAGTGGAATTTAATTTCCTAGGTTTAATTTTGATGTTATTTACAATCGTCTTTAAAGGGTGCCATTAATTGTGAAACCTTTTGATTCTGGAGGACATTGTAACTTCACCGCTCCAAGGGATATTCCATTTCTATTTTGTATTTTGTTAGGGATTCCCATCAGTTCCTGCCAAGGCAGCAGCTACTCTTCCTGTGGTTTATTATGGATCCCCATTAGTTCCTGCCAAGGCAGCAGCTACTCTTCCTGGGGTTTATTATGGATCCCCATTAGTTCCTGCCAAGGCAGCAGCTACTCTTCCTGGGGTTTATTATGGATCCACATTAGTTCCTGTCAAGGCAGCAGCTACTCTTCCTGGGGTTTATTATGGATCCCCATTAGTTCCTGTCAAGGCAGCAGCTACTCTTCCTGGGGTTTATTATGGATCCCCATCAGTTCCTGCCAAGGCAGCAGCTACTCTTCCTGTGGTTTATTATGGATCCCCATTAGTTCCTGCCAAGGCAGCAGCTACTCTTCCTGGGGTTTATTATGGATCCCCATTAGTTCCTGCCAAGGCAGCAGCTACTCTTCCTGGGGTTTATTATGGATCCACATTAGTTAAACACCTGCCTCCCTGATCTCTAGTTAAACACCTGCCTCCCTGATCCTTACCTGTGACTGCACCTGCCTCCCTGATCCTTACCTGTGACTGCCCACTGCAGTCGGCCTATGTATGGAGTTTACAACATTTATCAGTCAACGTTCCAAAGCCGAAGTCCTGAAGTCCGAAGTCCGAAGCCCCTACTCTAGTAAAACATACGTCACAGCTCTGATCGCTGTCAGAGAGTTTCTAGTCATGCTGATTAGATT
Organism: Oncorhynchus tshawytscha; assembly: GCF_018296145.1. Lineage (NCBI taxonomy): Eukaryota > Metazoa > Chordata > Actinopteri > Salmoniformes > Salmonidae > Oncorhynchus > Oncorhynchus tshawytscha. The sequence goes on from NW_024609593.1 coordinate 57,558, forward strand.
GGATTAGCTACCAGATCGAGAGAGAGAGAGGGAGAGAAAGAGAGAGAGAGACAAGAGACGGAGAGAGAGCGAGACAGAGAGAGGATATAGAGAGGAGAGAGAGACAGAGAGAGAGAGACAGAGACAGAGACAGAGAGAGAGACAGAGAGAGAGACAGAGAGAGAGACAGAGACAGAGACAGAGACAGAGACAGAGACAGAGACAGAGAGAGAGACAGAGACAGAGAGAGAGACAGAGAGAGAGACAGAGAGAGACAGAGAGAGAGACAGAGAGAGAGAGAGAGACAGAGAGAGGTTTGTGGCCAGAATCAAAGCCATGCTGTTGTGCTCCAGAGGCTACATCAGTCTGCTACTATGAAGTTAACTTTAATAATTGTACACGTTCTCCGGTGTGAGAAGAGACTACTACACGAGGGTGGGGGGGTTTACAACGTTGGAGTGTTCTGTTACCAAGGTTACCAGGTTACCACGGGGCGTTACCAAGGCACTGACAAATACCCAAGGCTGATCACTTTGAGGAATGTACTGCGAATCCCGTATCTGTTTCTGACACACCCACACACACACACACAGCTGGCCTAATAAGGACATCTGAGGAGACGAGAGACAGGAAGTTGGGTTCCTCAGGGCCTCACACCTGATACACTTCAGGAAGTGTGTTTCTATCCCTTAAAGGCCTTAAAACGGCTAACAACATGGAAAGACTGGTTGAATGTTTACTAAACATCTTGTTTATATAGTCACGTTATACCATAAAGACTGGTTGAATGTTTACTAAACATCTTGTTTACTAAACATCTTGTTTATATAGTCACGTTATACCATAAAGACTGGTTGAATGTTTACTAAACATCTTGTTTACTAAACATCTTGTTTATATAGTCAAGTGAAGACTGGTTGAGAGAGACACCCTAGGCAGACCTAGCAGGGTAATATTGTAGTAATAGAGAGAGAGAGAGACACCCTAGGCAGACCTAGCAGGGTAATATTGTAGTAATAGAGAGAGAGAGAGAGACCCTAGGCAAACCTAGCAGGGTAATATTGTAGTAATAGATAGAGAGACACCCTAGGCAGACCTAGCAGGGTAATATTGTAGTAATAGAGAGAGAGAGACACCCTAGGCAGACCTAGCAGGGTAATATTGTAGTAATAGAGAGAGACACCCTAGGCAGACCTAGCAGGGTAATATTGTAGTAATAGAGAGAGAGAGACACCCTAGGCAGACCTAGCAGGGTAATATTGTAGTAATAGAGAGAGAGACACCCTAGGCAGACCTAGCAGGGTAATATTGTAGTAATAGAGAGAGAGAGACACCCTAGGCAGACCTAGCAGGGTAATATTGTAGTAATAGAGAGAGAGAGACACCCTAGGCAGACCTAGCAGGGTAATATTGTAGTAATAGAGAGAGAGAGAGAGAGAGAGGCAGACCCTATTGGCAGACCTAGGCAGACCAGGGTAATATTGTAGTAATAGAGAGAGAGAGAGAGAGACACCTAGGCAGACCTAGCAGGGTAATATTGTAATAATAGAGAGAGAGAGGCAGACCTAGCAGGGTAATATTGTAGTAATAGAGAGAGAGAGACACTCTAGGCAGACCTAGCAGGGTAATATTGTAATAATAGAGAGAGAGACACCCTAGGCAGACCTAGCAGGGTAATATTGTAATAATAGAGAGAGAGACACCCTAGGCAGACCTAGCAGGGTAATATTGTAGTAATTGCGTAACCGTCCCTTTAAGGCTCCCCCGGCCGAGGCCCTTATAAGGAGATGTTGGGTCGAGTCACATGGAGGAAGAATGTTCAGCCTGGTCATGTGACCAGGGAGAGGAAGCCAGACTCAATGAATGAGGATCTCCCGAGAGAGAGTCAGCGTGTGTGTGTGTGTGTGTGTGTGTGTGTGTGTGTGTGTGTGTGTGTGTGTGTGTGTGTGTGTGTGTGTGTGTGTGTGTGTGTGTGTGTGTGTGTGTGTGTGTGTGTGTGTGTGGGTGTGTGTGTGTGTGTGTGTGTGTGTGTGTGTGTGTGTGTGTGTGTGTGTGTGTGTGTGTGTGTGTGTGTGAAGGCTGGATACAGTATGTTCATTGGTATGGCTGCAGTCTGATCATACAGGGAGGGAGGGAGAGGGAGGGGGAGGGGGGGGGGGGAGGGGAGAGGGGAGGGGGGAGGGGGGGAGAGGGATGAGTGATGACAGACTGAGATTAGTTGAGCTACCCACTTTACCACTGCAGTCAACACCCCCGACACACACACACACACACACACACACACACACACACACACACACACACACACACACACACACACACACACACACACACACACACACACACACACACACACACACACACACACACACAGACTACTGTTTCTTCCTGTCTTTCTGCAACACTCAGTGTCTCCCCCCTCCCTCCCTCCCTCCCCCTCCCTCCCTCCCTCCCTCCCTCCCTCCCTCCCTCCCTCCCCCTCCCTCCCTCCCTCCCTCCCTCCCTCCCTCCCTCCCTCCCTCCCTCTCTCCCTCCCTCTCTCTCTCTCTCTCATTTTTAAATTAAATTCAAAGGGCAACAATGATGAGACAGCCTATAGGGTGGTGGTCAGAGACCTGCCAGTGTGTTGCCAGAACAACAATTCAATTTGATCAAGACAAAGGAGCTGACTACAGGAAAAGGAGGACCATTCACAACGGCTGTAGTGGAGCGGGTCTTGAGTTTCCTGGTGTGCACCAACAAACTATCATGGTCCAAACACACCAAGACAGTCGTGAAGAGGGCACGACAAAACCTATTCTCCCTCAGGAGACTGAAAAGATTTGACATGAGTCCCCAGATCCTCAAAAAGTTATACAGCTGCACCATCGAGAGCATCCTGACTGGTTCCATCACCGCCTGGTACGACAACTACTCAGCATCTGACCGTAAGGTGCTACAGAGGGTAGTGTGTACGGCCCAGTACATCACTGGGGCCAAGCTTCCTGCCATCCAGGACCACTACACCAGGCGGTGTCAGAGGAAGGCCCAAAAAATTGTCAAAGACTCCAGACACCCAAGTTATAGTTCTCTCTACTATCGCACGGCAAGCAGTACCAGAGCGCCAAGTCTAGGTCCAAAAGTCTTTAACAGCTTTTACCCCCAAGCCATAAGACTGGTGAACAATTAATCAAATGGCCACCCGGACAATGTACATTGACCCTGCTGCTACTCGCTGTTTATTATCTATGCATGGTCAACTCCCCCCTACCTACATGTACAAATTACCTCAACTAACCTGTACTCCTGCACACTGACTCTGTACCGGTACCCCCTGTATATAGCCTCCACATTGACTCTGTACACCCTGTATATATCCTCCACATTGACTCTGTACCAGTACCCCCTGCATATAACCTCCACATTGACTCTGACACCCTGTAATAAATTGACTCTGTACATTATATATCCTTTGACTCTTACCAGTAGTATATAACCTCCACATTGAAGTACCCCCTTATATAGCCTCCACATTGACTCATCGGTACCCCCTGAGCCTCCACATTGACCTGACTGGTACCCCCATCCACATTGACTCTGTACACCCTGTATATATCCTCCACATTGACTCTACCAGTACCCCTGTATATAACCTCCACATTGACTCTGTACCGGTACCCCCTGTATATAGCCTCCACATTGACTCTGTATCGGTACCCCTGTATATAGCCTCCACATTGACTCACTGGTACCCCCTGTATATAGCCTCCACATTGACTCTGTACCGGTACCCCCTGTATATAGCCTCCACATTGACTCTGTACCAGTACACCCTGTATATAGCCTCCACATTGACTCTGCCCTTAAAATATAGCCTCCACATTGACTCTGTACCACCCTGTATATAGCCTCCACATTGACTCTGTACCTAACACCCTGTATATAGCCTCCACATTGACTCTGTACCTTAATACCCTGTATATAACCTCCACATTGACTCTGTACCTTAATACCCTGTATATAGCCTCCACATTGACTCTGTCTACCCTGTATATAGCCTCCACATTGACCCTGTACCTTAATACCCTGTATATAGCCTCCACATTGACCCTGTACCGTAATACCCTGTATATAGCCTCCACATTGGCTCTGTACCGTAATACCCTGTATATAGCCTCCACATTGACTCTGTACCGTAACACCCTGTATATAGCCTCCACATTGACTCTGTACCTTAATACCCTGTATTTAGCCTCCACATTGACTCTGTACCAGTACCCCTGTATATAGCCTCCACATTGACTCTGTACCTTAATACCCTGTATAAAGCCTCCACATTGACTCTGTACCGTAATACCCTGTATATAGCCTCCACATTGACTCTGTACCGTAATACCCTGTATAAAGCCTCCACATTGACTCTGTACCGTAATACCCTGTATATAGCCTCCACATTGACTCTGTACCGTAATACCCTGTATATAGCCTCCACATTGACTCTGTACCTTTTTACCCTGTATATAGCCTCCACATTGACTCTGTATACCCTGTATATAGCCTCCACATTGACTCTGTACCTTAATACCCTGTATAAAGCCTCCACATTGACTCTGTACCTTAATACCCTGTATATAGCCTCCACATTGACTCTGTACCGTAATACCCTGTATATAGCCTCCACATTGACTCTGTACCTTAATACCCTGTATATAGCCTCCACATTGACTCTGTACCTTAACACCCTGTATATAGCCTCCACATTGACTCTGTACCTTAATACCCTGTATATAGCCTCCACATTGACTCTGTACCAGTACCCCTGTATATAGCCTCCACATTGACTCTGTACCTTAATACCCTGTATATAGCCTCCACATTGACTCTGTACCGTAACACCCTGTATATAGTCTCCACATTGACTCTGTACCTTAATACCCTGTATAATTATTGTTATTTTGTTGTGTTACTTTTGATTATATGTTTTACTTTAGTTTATTTATTAACTCTATTTCTTGAACTGCACTGTTGGTTAAGGGCTTGTAAGGAAGAAAGCATTTCACTGAGGTCTACTACACCTGTTGTATTCAGCATTTCACTGTGAGGTCTACTACACCTGTTGTATTCAGCATTTCACTGTGAGGTCTACTACACCTGTTGTATTCAGTATTTCACTGTGAGGTCTACAACACCTGTTGTATTCAGCATTTCACTGTGAGGTCTACTAAACCTGTTGTATTCAGTATTTCACTGTGAGGTCTACTACACCTGTTGTATTCAGCATTTCACTGGGAGGTCTACACCTGTTGTATTCAGCATTTCACTGTGAGGTCTACACCTGTTGTATTCAGCATTTCACTGTGAGGTCTACTACACCTGTTGTATTCAACATTTCACTGGGAGGTCTACACCTGTTGTATTCAGCATTTCACTGTGAGGTCTACCTGTATTCATCATTTCACTGTGAGGTCTACTTGTATTCAGCATTTCACTGTGTCTACTACACCTGTTGTATTCAGCATTTAGCTAACACCTGTCTGATAACAGGGTATTCATCATTTCACTGTGAGGTCTACTACACCTGTTGTATTCATCATTTCACTGTGAGGTCTACTACAGCTGTTGTATTCAGCATTTCACTGAGGTCTACTACACCTGTTGTATTCAGCATTTCACAGTAAGGTCTCATACACCTGTTGTATTCAGCATTTCACTGTGAGGTCTACTACACCTGTTGTATTCAGCATTTCACTGTGAGGTCTACTACACCTGTTGTATTCAGCATTTCACTGTGAGGTCTACTACACCTGTTGTATTCAGCATTTCACTGTGAGGTCTACTACACCTGTTGTATTCAGCATTTCACTGTGAGGTCTACTCACCTGTTGTATTCAGCATTTCACTACTACACCTGTCTGATAACAGGGTATTCATCATTTCACTGTGAGGTCTACTACACCTGTTGTATTCAGCATTTCACTACTACACCTGTCTGATAACAGGGTATTCATCATTTCACTGTGAGGTCTACTACAGCTGTTGTATTCAGCATTTCACTGAGGTCTACTACACCTGTTGTATTCAGCATTTCACTGTGAGGTCTACTACACCTGTTGTATTCAGCATTTCACTGTGAAAGTTAAATAGATAGTAAACAAAAAGTGAAATAAACAATAAAAGAAAAATAAACAGTAAACATTAAACTCACAGAAGTTCCAAAGGAAAAGACACTTTTCAAAAATGTCATATTAAGGTTCTGTAAAAAGGGGGGGATAAAACCTCTCTCTCTTTCTCTCTCCTCGCTGTATTGCTCACACAGTTAGTCAGTTAGAACCTATGAGGTCTGTTCTCTTCTCAGCCGAAGACTCCTTATATGGAAGAAGATGCAGTACTTTCAGAATGGATTCACTCCCCTTCCTCTGTTACCACATCTTGTTGATGTTACAGCCTGAATTTAAAATAGATTCAAATTGAGATGTTGTGCCACTGGTCTACACACAACATCCCATAATGTGCTACTGGTCTACACACAACATCCCATAATGTACCACTGGTCTACACACAACATCCCATAATGTACCACTGGTCTACACACAACATCCCATAATGTACCACTGGTCTACACACAACATCCCATAATGTGCCACGGGTCTACACACAACATCCCATAATGTGCCACTGGTCTACACACAACATCCCATAATGTGCCACTGGTCTACACACAACATCCCATAATGTGCTACTGGTCTACACACAACATCCCATAATGTGCACTGGTCTACACACAACATCCCATAATGTGCCACTGGTCTACACACAACATCCCATAATGTGCTACTGGTCTACACACAACATCCCATAATGTGCTACTGGTCTACACACAACATCCCATAATGTGCCACTGGTCTACACACAACATCCCATAATGTGCTACTGGTCTACACACAACATCCCATAATGTGCAGTGGAATGACTGGTCTACACACAACATCCCATAATGTGCTACTGGTCTACACACAACATCCCATAATGCAAAGTGGAATGATGGTTTCATGGTCTACACACAACATCCCATAATGTCAGTGGAATGATGGTTTCATGGTCTACACACAACATCCCATAATGCAAAGTGGAATGATGGTTTCATGGTCTACACACAACATCCCATAATGTCAGTGGAATGATGGTTTCATGGTCTACACACAACATCCCATAATGCAAAGTGGAATGATGGTTTCATGGTCTACACACAACATCCCATAATGCAAAGTGGAATGATGGTTTCATGGTCTACACACAACATCCCATAATGCAAAGTGGAATGATGGTTTCATGGTCTACACACAACATCCCATAATGTCAGTGGAATGATGGTTTCATGGTCTACACACAACATCCCATAATGCAAAGTGGAATGATGGTTTCATGGTCTACACACAACATCCCATAATGTCAGTGGAATGATGGTTTCATGGTCTACACACAACATCCCATAATGTCAGTGGAATGATGGTTTCATGGTCTACACACAACATCCCATAATGCAAAGTGGAATGATGGTTTCATGGTCTACACACAACATCCCATAATGCAAAGTGGAATGATGGTTTCATGGTCTACACACAACATCCCATAATGTCAGTGGAATGATGGTTTCATGGTCTACACACAACATCCCATAATGTCAGTGGAATGATGGTTTCATGGTCTACACACAACATCCCATAATGTCAGTGGAATGATGGTTTCATGGTCTACACACAACATCCCATAATGCAAAGTGGAATGATGGTTTCATGGTCTACACACAACATCCCATAATGTCAGTGGAATGATGGTTTCATGGTCTACACACAACATCCCATAATGTCAGTGGAATGATGGTTTCATGGTCTACACACAACATCCCATAATGTCAGTGGAATGATGGTTTCATGGTCTACACACAACATCCCATAATGTCAGTGGAATGATGGTTTCATGGTCTACACACAACATCCCATAATGCAAAGTGGAATGATGGTTTCATGGTCTACACACAACATCCCATAATGTCAGTGGAATGATGGTTTCATGGTCTACACACAACATCCCATAATGTCAGTGGAATGATGGTTTCATGGTCTACACACAACATCCCATAATGTCAGTGGAATGATGGTTTCATGGTCTACACACAACATCCCATAATGTCAGTGGAATGATGGTTTCATGGTCTACACACAACATCCCATAATGCAAAGTGGAATGATGGTTTTTAAAATATACCAATACTGTTTATACCAATACTGTTTATATCAATACTGTTTATACCAATACTGTTTATACCAATACTGTTTATACCAATACTGTTTATACCAATACTGTTTATACCAATACTGTTTATACCAATACTGTTTATACCAATACTGTTTATATCAATACTGTTTATACCAATACTGAGACAATACAATAATAGTCAATGTCATGTTGTGTTGCTACCATGTTGTTGTCATGTTGTGTTGCTACCATGTTGTTGTCATGTTGTGTTGCTACCATGTTGTTGTCATGTTGTGTTGCTACCATGTTGTTGTCATGTTGTGTTCCTACCATGTTGTTGTCATGTTGTGTTGCTGCCATGTTGTGTTGCTACCATGTTGTTGTCATGTTGTGTTGCTACCATGTTGTTGTCATGTTGTGTTGCTACCATGTTGTTGTCATGTTGTGTTGCTACCATGTTGTTGTCATGTTGTGTTGCTACCATGTTGTTGTCATGTTGTGTTGCTGCCATGTTGTTGTCATGTTGTGTTGCTACCATGTTGTTGTCATGTTGTGTTGCTGCCATGTTGTTGTCATGTTGTGTTGCTACCATGTTGTTGTCATGTTGTGTTGCTACCATGTTGTTGTCATGTTGTGTTGCTGCCATGTTGTTGTCATGTTGTGTTGCTACCATGTTGTTGTCATGTTGTGTTGCTACCATGTTGTTGTCATGTTTTGTTGCTACCATGTTGTTGTCATGTTGTGTTGCTGCCATGTTGTGTTGCTACCATGTTGTTGTCATGTTGTGTTGCTACCATGTTGTTGTCATGTTGTGTTGCTACCATGTTGTTGTCATGTTGTGTTGCTGCCATGTTGTTGTCATGTTGTGCTGCTACCATGTTGTTGTCATGTTGTGTTGCTGCCATGTTGTTGTCATGTTGTGTTGCTACCATGTTGTTGTCATGTTGTGTTGCTGCCATGTTGTTGTCATGTTGTGTTGCTGCCATGTTGTTGTAATGTTGTGTTGCTACCATGTTGCTGTCATGTTGTGTTGTTGTCATGTTGTGTTGTTGTCATGTTGTGTTGCTGCCATGTTGTTTTAATGTTGTGTTGCTACCATTATGTTGTCATGTTGTGTTGTTGTCATGTTGTGTTGCTACCATTATGTTGTCATGTTGTGTTGCTGCCATGTTGTGTTGCTACCATTATGTTGTCATGTTGTGTTGCTGCTATGTTGTTGTCATGTTGTGTTGCTACCATTATGTTGTCATGTTGTGTTGCTACCATTATGTTGTCATGTTGTGTTGCTGCCATTATGTTGTCATGTTGTGTTGCTGCCATGTTGTGATGCCACCATGTTGTTGTCATGTTGTGTTGCTCCATGTAGTTGTAATGTTGTGTTACTACCATGTTGTTGTCATGTTGTGTTGTTGTCATGTTGTGTTGCTACCATGTTGTTGTAATGTTGTGTTGTTGTCATGTTGTGTTGTTGTCATGTTGTGCTGCTGCCATGTTGTTGTCATGTTGTGTTGCTGCCATGTTGTGTTGCTACCATGTTGTTGTAATGTTGTGTTGTTGTCATGTTGTGTTGTTGTCATGTTGTGCTGCTGCCATGTTGTTGTCATGTTGTGTTGCTGCCATGTTGTTGTCATGTTGTGTTGCTGCCATGTTGTGTTGCTACCATGTTGTTGTCATGTTGTGCTGCTACCATGTTGCTGTCATGTTGTGTTGTTGTCATGTTGTGTTGTTG